>NW_019154086.1:22160660-22198194 GCF_002288905.1 Enhydra lutris kenyoni
GGGAGCCTGCTTCCCCCTCTCTCTGCCTGCCTCTCTGCCTACTTGTGATCTCGCTCTCTGTCAAATAAATAAATAAAATATTAAAAAAAAAAATGTTGCCATGAACTAGGAAATTCTAATTTGAATTCAGCTTTCTTTTTGCAGTCTATTCATACAGTTTAAGAATAACTGGTGATTTGGTTTGATTGTTTGGTTATGCTTTATCTCTAAAACAGAGGAACATCATGAAACCTGTTAGCTACAGCCTTATATACTAAAAGAGTGACGCAGTTTGGTGGCTTGGAGATGCTATGAACACATAAAGCAAAGCCAGATACAAACAAAACAAGTCATTCAGCATGTATTGCCTAAAGTGAAATTTTAAAATTAACAAAGCAAAAGAATGAGCCAAATACACAAAGAACCAATTTTTAAAATTAAGAGAGAGAGAGAGAAGTTTTGTGTTGTTGGCATCCCTTGCTCAGACATAAATTTCATGGGGGCAAAAATAGAAACATCATGAATTGGATTTTATTCTTGTGAATGATTTTTTTTACACTGTCAACCTGGACAGGCTCTTAAAAACGGATTTGATGTAACAGACAAATGTTCTCTCTGAGAGGCGTCCAAAAGATTTGGGGGGACCTCCAGTGGGAATGCCACATGCCACCCCACTCTCTTCAGACCTGTTTCAAAGGAGTAATAAATCTAACCAGCTTTTCCCTTGGTAGGAGGAGGCGGGGTAAGCCAATTTCGTGCTTTATGTATGCTGGCTGTAAAAAGGAATGCTTACCTAAAAAGAAATAGATTCTGACCAGATGTTCTCAAAATCTTCCTCAGCTGCTGCTTGAAGCTTTACAGGCACCACATACTTTATCTTCTCGTCTATCTCCTTCTAATTGAGAAATTGTTGATCCATGCAGTTCGACAGGCAGGCTGCTGCAAAAACCTTCCTGCCACTGCTTTTCAGCCCTGCTCTCCTTTTGCACACAAAAACTTCCAGTGTCTGTATGGGGACAGGAAAAGAGAGCAGGCCATTTCATTTGGCAGGTGTTGTGGGTTGAAAGAGGAGGAGGTCAAAAAGTAATTCTTCAAAGGACAGCTTCTGTCACCTGAAAGTGTAATGAATTGCCATTATAGAAATGCCTACAAGCACTAATGAGCCATGTACATTGAAATCTTGATGTCAGGCAAAATAGAATGAAATTCACCCAGGAACCAACTGGGATTGTCACACCAAGATGTGAATAATTGTTCTCACTTTGGTTTCATCTGCTACTAAATTTTGTCCCCGCGAACCATAGCTCTCTCTCTCTTTAAGGAAAATGATAAATTCAGCATAAAATTCCTAAGATATCTGTCTGCTGATTTAGACATAATTTCTCAGTAGTATGCTACTCACCGACGATAAAGATTTGGCCAATCAGATGTGAGATACAATTACCAACTTCAGAATTATACATTTTTATGAGAACATTATTAGAAGATTAGCCCAAATATACATTGACTAGGACTTTTTTGGAAACTCTACCTTGCACAGCTAATTCTTTTGTGTATGGGGGGGTTAAAAATATGTAAGATTAAATTTAGTATCTTAATCATTTTTAAATACACAATTCAGTACTGTTAAATATATTCACATTGTCATTCAACAGAACTCTAAAACTTCTTCATCTACCAGAACTGAAACTCATTTTCTATTAAGCACTAATTCCTCCTCCCCCTCTCTGTCTAGTCCTTCACAAATAGCTCTCTACTTTCTGTTTCTCTGATTTTGATTTCTTAGATTCTTCATGAATAGAATCATACAGTATTTGTTCTTTTATGGCTTATTTTGCTTAGCATAATGTCCTCACGGTTCATCTATGTTGTAACATGTGACAAGATTTCCTTCTTTTTAAGACTATATAATATTCCATTGTATTATACACCATATTTTGTTTATCCGTTTATCTGTCAATAGACATTTGGATTGCTTCCACCTTTTGGCTATTATGTATAATGTTGCAAAGCATCTGGTTGTGTAAATATCTGTTTGGGATCCTGGGGTCCTGGGGTCAAGTTCAACATTAGGTTTCCTGCTCAGCAGGGAGTCTGCTTCTCCCTCTCCCTCTGTCCCTCCCCTCTCTCTTTCTCTCTCTCAAATAAATAAATAAAATCTTTTAAAAAATTCCTTATATATTGTAGATATTAACCCCTTATCATATATATGATTAACAAATATTTTCTCCCATCTTACAGGTTTCCTTTCAGTCTGTTGATTGTTTCCTTTGATACTCACAAGTTCTTAATTTCAATGTAGTCATTTTGTCTATTTTTGTCTCTTTTGCCTATTTTTATTTTTGTTACCTATGTGTTTGGCGTCATCTGCAGGAAATCACAGACACATCTACTGTCCTAAAGCTTTTCCCTATGTTTTCTTCCAACAGTCCTGCAGTTTCAGGTCATATGTTTAAGTCTTTCAATCCATTTTGGGCTAGCTTTTGCATGTGGTATAAGGTAAGAGCCTAACTTCAATTGTTTGCATGTGGATATACGGTTATCCCACCACCATTTGTTGAAGAAACTGTCCTTTCTCCATTGTATAGTCAGGCACTCTTGTCAAAATCATGTGTACCTGGGCGGCTCAGTGGGTTGAGCCTCTACCTTCGGCTGGGGTCATGATCTCTCTCAGGGTCCTAGGATCAAGCCCCAAATCTGGCTCTCTGCTCAGCAGGGAGCCTGCTTCTCCCCTCCCCCAGCCTACTTGTGATCTCTCTCTCTCTGCCATATAAATAAATAATTTTTTTTAAATCATTTGACCATATTTGCAAGGTTTATTTCTGGATTCTGTATTCTATTGGTCTGTATATTTGTCTTTTTACCAGAACCACACTATCTTGATTACCATTGCTTTACAGTATGTTTTGTAATCAAGAAGTATGAGACCTCCAACTTTGTTCTTTTTCAAGATTGTTTTCATTATTGGGAATCCCTTAAAACTAATTCTTGTATACAAAGAAGTTCCTCATTATTATTTGAGTGAGGCACAGGTTTTTCTACATCTTCTTTATCAGAAGAAAAAATTAACACCAAAAATCTCTTCCCCAGCAACTTTTATTCTGAATTCCTGTCTTTTTGTGTCTGAATGCCTTGAGTAACTGATTAAATCCAAATAGCCTTTATTAATGTCATTCTTATCTAGGAGAGATCAAAAATAATTCTTGAGAATATAGAGCTTTCCATTTCTTTCCCAACCCGTTATGAATAAAACCAAGGAAGATTTCACAAAAGTGGATAAGTGAGCAAAATAGTAGCCAATGAAACTCTATAAATAAGGAGAAATATCTATCTAAGAAAAGATGACCAAACCCAATATAGTCTCAGGCCTATCTATTTCAACCCAGTTAAGAGGTAGGGAACATTATTAGTTGTTCTCTGGAAGGTTAAGCCCAAATTGTGGCTCAACCCCCAAATCACCAGCCTAAAGTCAATGTACTTGAAATCTCACTATCCTACATTTACATCCAAACATAGTGCCAATTTGTACCTGGAATATTTTTTATAGTTTTGACTGTTTTATGTAGCGTATGAGAAGGCAGTTTCAGCCTACTATGTAGCTATGGAACATCAGTATCCAAAGTCCTGTCAGTATATTATCAAAAAAGTGAACAATCCATGGAATAGGAGAAAATATTTACAAATCAAAAATCTGATAAGGGACTAGTATCCAGCATATGTAAAGCTTACAGTTCAACAGTAAAAAGAAAAAGGGGGAAAATAATTTGAATAGACTAGTCTTTCCAAGTAGATATATAAATAGCCAATAAGCACATGAAAAGATGCTGAGCATCATTAGTCACTAGGGAATTGCAACCCGAAACCACATTGAGATACAACTTCACATCTACTAGGATGGTTATAATCAAAGAGACTCTAACTAATGATGACAGTGGAAGAGAGAAATTAGAACCTCATACATTGCTGGTGGAATGTAAAATAGTGCAGTTAATTTGGAAAATAGATTGACAGTTCTTCCAAATGCAGGATTACCATATGACCCAGCAATTCTATTGCAAGAGAATGGAAAACATATGTCTGCAAAAAATTTGTAAAAGAATATTCATAGTAGCATTATTTGTAAGAGCCAAAAAGTGGAAACAAACTAAATGACTATCAGTTGATAAATACATAAGGAAAATATGGCATATCCATACTATATAATATCATTCACCCATAAAAAAGGAATGAAGTACTAATACATGGTGCAACATAGATGAACCTTGAAAACCATATTCTAAGTATGATTCTAAGAAGCCAGACACAAAAGGCAACCTATTAATTTATGATTCCATTTATAAGAGAGGTACAGAACAGATAAATCCATAGAGACAGAATATAAATGAGTGGTTACCAGGACCTGGGAGAGAGGGGGAAGTAGAGAGTGACTGTTAATGCACATAGGGTTTCTTTTTGAGGTAATGAAAATGTTCCGAGGTTAGATAGTGGTGATAGTTGTACAACATTGTGAAAATACTAAAAAGCATCGAATTATATATACTTTAAAAGGGTGAATTTTCAGGACACCTGTGTGGCTCAGTCATTAAGTGTCTGCCTTCGGCTCAGGTCATGATCTCAGGGTCCTGGGATTGAGGCCCAGGTTGGGCTCCCTGCTCAGCCAGAAGCCTGCTTCTCCCTCTTCCTCTCCCCCTGCTTGTGTTCCCTCTCTTGCTGTGTCTCTTTCTGTCAAATAAATAAATAAAATCTTTAAAAAAAAAAAGTGGGTGAATTTTCTGACAAGTGTATTATATCCCAAATTTTTAAAAGTTGAGTTTATAGGGGCACCTGGGTGGCTCAGTCGGTTAACCGTCTGACTTCGGCTTGGGTTGTGATCCCAGGGTCCTGGGTTCGAGCCCCACATCGGGCTCCCTGCTCTGTGGAAAGCCTGTTCTCCCTCTACCACCCCCCCTGCTTGTGTTCCTTCTCTTGCTGTCTGTCTGTCTGTCTCTCTCTCTCTCTGTCAAATAAATAAATAAATAAATCTTTTAAAAAAAAAAAAAAAGGTTGAGTTTACAGGTCAGTACCAAACTGCAAAGTGTTTTATATTGGTCCCAAGATGAGAAATCTATGCCATGATGAAAGCAGACTACATCAGTAAGCACTCTATTTAGTTCAGCTGACTTTTTTTTTTCCAATGGCAAGACTTTCTCAATGAAGTAAGCAGTCCATTGATTCTCCTTCTAAGGTAAGCTCCTTATCATCCTTGGGACAGGTAATGAAGAGTTCACAGATCAGCTACTCTGAATAAAGCCGCTGTAATCTGCATGCCTGACTTGCTTACATGACACACTGATAAATGAATTAAGACATTCACAGTTTCAGAGAGCAACCATTCCAAACCTATGTCTTAGGTTTGATTGTACATAGTAACATAACTTCAGTTCAGTTCATCATGCCTCTATCAGGCAATGGATGAGGTAACAGAATTTAAGGAGGAGGGCAGGAGGAAGAGTTAGAGAAGGAGGATGAGAAGTGGAGAAGGGAAAGTGGTGGAGGAAGGAGAAGAATCTAAAATAATAAGGTAGGTGCTGTGTACTTAAAGAACTTACTCTGGGAAGTTAAACATGTGACTTGTCCAGTGTGATGAGTGCAGCAAGAGAAGTAACAATAAAATAGTAGAGGATGGGGTGGTTACTTTGGGGCAGGACATGCTTTCTATATAGTCAAAAAAATCTACAGGAGGCATATGAGAGGGATCATAAAGCATGAGTAGGTGTTTAACAGGCACACATCTTGGAATATGGAAGAACAGAACCAGAGTTAATTAAACTAAAAGACCACGCACATAAACTGATGTGTTTTTTTTGTTTTGTTTTGTTTTGTTTTTAAGAATTTATTTATTTGAGAGAGAGAGAAGATGGGAGAGAGAGAGAGCATGAGAAGGGGGAGGGCCAGAGGGAGAAGCAGACTCCCCGTCAAGCAGGGAGCCCAATGTGGGACTCGATCCCGGGACTCCAGGATCATGACCTGAGCCGAAGGCAGTCGCTTAACCAACTGAGCCACCCAGGTGCCCCTAAACTGATGTTTGTTAAGGTAGGTTCCCAGACCAGAAGCACCAGCATTGCTTGGGAACTTGTTAGAAATAACTCTCAGGCCCATACCCTAAGTAAGGAATCAGACAGACTGGGGGTGGGGCACAGCAATCTGTTTTAACAAGCCCCTCGAGTGCTTCTGATACACACTAAAGTTTGAAAACCACTATTTTAGATAAATACAGAAAATAACTTTAAAAATATATATTGAGTCTTGAAAAAAAAAAACCAAAGAGAGTGTGTTTTATTTAACACTATTTTATCCCTTCTCCCTCAGAAAACCTCACTAAATGAAGAATTAAAAAATGTTTCAAGATATTATCCATCAAGACAAATGGGAGAGGAGACCACAACTATTTCTGGAAGGGTTAGGAACATTAAGTAAAAGTTTATAGGGTGAAAAGGAGGCCCTTCATGGCCCTTCTCACCTGAAGTCCCCAGAAAACCTGTACCCAAGTGTATATCATGTACCATGTGGAGGTTGGAACACTGTTCTCTGGAGACCCCAATAAAAAGGCCAATGATTGATAACCTTCCAGTGAATTCTACCACTTGACTATTCCCACTTACAAAAACAGAGCTTCCTTTCAACAATCTTTGTATGTTTATGCTTAAACATAATCAGCTAAGGATCACCAAAGTGTGAAGAAAGCTTCCAGGATGTAGAGACCTATAGGAAAAAAAGTAGATAAAAGGAAACTGAAAAAAGGAGGAAAAACTGTCTGCTTCCCCTAAAATTATAATTATTAATTTCAGAAAGAGAATATACCACATTCACATACATTAAAAAATGTTTTGCTTTTAAAAAGAAACACTCATAAAATGAGAAATTGTCTTTTACAGTGATTTACAACTGCAATATAGTTGATATACAGTATTATATTAGTTTCAGGTATACAACATAGTGATATGACAATTATAACATTATGAAATGCTTTCAACCTAGAGTTACATACTCAACTAAACTATCAATCAAGCTTAAGAGAAAGACAATTTCAGACATACAAAAACTCAGAAAATTCACCCACTCTTATACCCTTGCTTAGGAAGCGACTGGAAGAAATGTCTCAGCAAAATGAGGATGTGAAAAAAGAAGGAAAGAAATAAGAAGAAAGATATGGAAATCAGAAAATACAGGCTTTGGAACTTATGAGACAAAGAGAATCTCCAGGAAGTTGACAGAGGGAATTTTTTTAAGATTTTTTATCTATTTATTTTGAGAGAAAGAGAGAGAGCACACACATGGAGGGAGAGTGAGAGAGAGAGAATTCTAAGCAGACTCCCTGCTGAACATGGAGCCCGCCCGACAGGGCACTTGATCTCACATCCCTGAGATCATGACCTGAGCCAAATCAAAATTCAGACGCTTAACCACCTGAGCCATCCAGGCACCCCAACAAAAGGAATTTTTATAACCCAAGCTGTGAGTCAGAACTAAAAAAGCATCCTACCAGCTGTGAATAAGTAGAGGGCATAGGGTGAAAATCTCTGGAAAATAAAAGGGAGGGGTCATTTTACATGTTTGGGAGATATAGATTTTATTTCTTTTTTTTTCTTTTTTTTTTTTAAGATTTTATTTATTTATTTGTCAGAGAGAGTGAGCACAGGCAGACAGAATGGCAGGCAGAGGCAGAGGGAGAAGCAGGCTCCCTGCTGAGCAAGGAGCCCGACGTGGGACTTGATCCCAGAATGCTGGGATCATGACCTGAGCCGAAGGCAGCCACCCAACCAACTGAGCCATCCAGGCGTCCCTAGATTTTATTTCTAGGTATTAAGCATTTGGGGAGAAAATTAACTACCAATAAATGAGAAAAAGCTACATAAGAAAATGATTATCTGTAAAATTGTAAAATGACAACAACAAAAACCAAAGCTCAAATGAGAAAGGAAATATCTTAAGATGTTATTTGGTGTAGCTGTAAACAATATGCCACATATAAAATAATATTAGTATTCATGCATATTTGTGATAAACTACTGAGAGCATAAAGGAAAAGAAGGTTGGGAAAGCAGGGGGTTAAAAGATCCAAAATAATAAGGAAGTCAGTAAACACAGCCTGATATAATAAATTAAGAAATAACAGAATTGGGGCACCTGGATGGCTCAGTGGGTTAAGAGTCTGAATCTTGGTTTCAGCTTAGGTCACGATCTCAGAGTCATGGAGTCAAGGCCCATGTTGGGCTCTGTGCTCAGTGGGGATTCTGCTTGATATTCTCTTGCTCTCCTTCTGCCACCCCCCAAAATAAATAAATCTTTAAAAACAAAAACAAATAAAAGCAGAATAGGTTAATCTATCAGATGGTGGTGTATGTATGGAAAAATAAAAGAATGTCCTAGAATAGAAAGAAAGGAGAGGCAGTCTGTTTTGTAGTGTGATCAGGCTTTTTCTGAGCAGGTATCCGAAATCTGAGAAGGATCTAGTCATGCCATATTTGGCAGACCAATTCTCTAGGCAAAAGTAGTAAGTGTTAAGATTTTGAGGCAACACTAAGTGTGTTCTAGAAAGGCAAGAAGACCAGTAAGCACTGGGCAAAGTCAGCATATTGGGAGCAGTAGAAGAGACATTTCCAAATGGGAGAAAATCATTTGAGCTTCAAGATTGTGCTGTATCTAAGAAGATTATATGACTCAAAGAAAAACAAAGCAATACCACATCTGTTTGTTTTATTTCATGGATTTATCCTGCCCTGCATGAGTCTATCCTGCTTTCTTCACCACTTTAGTACCATCAACCACTAACACCACAGGGCCCTGTACTATAGTAAACACTCAGAAAAAAGTTCTTCTGGCTAATATATCTGAGTCTTTTGCATGTCTGGGAATTCATCTATTACCACATAAATCACGCCCCTCTGTTTCTATCTATTCTACTCCATTTTGCATTTCTCAGTATAATCATCATCCCAGTTTCCTATTCACATTTTCAATAGTAGTAACCTACAAGATTTCACATTTTCTGAAAATACAAGACTCTTGTGTAGAAATTATAATTAGGCTGGCTGGGCAATGTTCTATTATTAGTAAGAATTGTGATTTTTAGAGTTGTGGGTTAATTGCTAATAACTGTATGCAGTGTTTTCCCTCAAGATGTTTTCTATTACAGTAATTAACTGAGCAGCTGGGAGAGCAGACATTAACCATTTGTCTTCACAGTAGCCCTCACTGGGGACTCTGCCCAAACCTTTGCACATGGCTTTATTTGCTATTTGATGGGTAATGCAAGAGGAAGGCATAAAAGATATAGGGTGTTTGCACTTTGGAGTAGATATCCAATTTAAAATAATTTTTTCTTGTTGAAAGGATTCTTTCTCACACATGTGATGAATAGATTATGAGAAACGTAGAATGTCTTTTAGATATATGGGCTTATTTGGCTAGTTTTTATGTGCATATTTCTCTTAGTATCTTCACATAATGAAATTTTGTCACCATGATTGTGTCGGAAGCCTGAGGTACCCTGAAGACACCACTGGTTTATCTGTTTATAAATTAGATTGGACCAGTAAAAGCTGGCTGCTACTGAAGAAATCTGTTCAGCAAAACTTTAGGAGCTATTGCCTGATAGCCCTATTCCTTTTCATGATACCTGAATTCCCATGTAGTTGTTAGCTCAGCTCTGGCCCTTGATTTTAGTATCCAGAATCTCCCTCTGGGACTCTTGGTGCTTCCTTGTGTGATTTTCAACTTACTGTCTCATGCGGGCCCTCTCTCAAGACCATATGCAAAAATCAGATATTTTGACCCCAATTTCTCCTAACCAACTCTGCTGTTGCCTGGACTCCACTCTGTCTCTGCCAAGTTCTTTTCTGCAGCATGCCTTTTGTTAGTGCAAAGGCGTTCTTCTTCTTTTTTTAAACAGGGAACATTTTATTTAACATATTTTTAAAACAAAATGTCTTAAACCACAAGGAGAGACTAAGTACAATTTTTTTTATTAAAAAAGCTAGGTTTGGGGGAAATTTTTAGGTATATAAGAATTCTTTATCTTCCCTCTTGTTGAGTAAAATAATAAATTCACTACTGTTCAGATCTCATTGCCTTTTTGGTTTTTTTACCCTGCTTTTCCAGAGGCAAGAATTTTCTTTCTTCTTAAGATTACTTCTTTTCTCTAAATTCAGAAAAGTTCTGGGTTGTCAGAGTATGTAGTTGTAAAAGCCTCCATAGGAAGAATGCTATCTGATTTAAATTAATTTCACAGAAACTACACAAACAAGAGTACTCCAGGCCCTCTGGTGAATGAGGCAGACACAGCTTTCCTTCTCCCTATGAAGAGAGACAAGACCCAGACCCCCTCTGCCTTGGTTGGTAGTGGCTCAGCTTGACTCACTGAGGCCACCCACTCAGTATCACTGCTCAAAAGGGAGACTCACCCATCAGAGATCACACTGCTGAGTCTAAACTTTGTAAGTCTCAAAGGTCCCCCTTGTACTTTGAAGAACGTAATTTACCAAGGATTTGAAGGAAAACAACGCTATACTATAATGTAAAGAAAACTTTTTGTTCAGAGATTTCCATTATGGAAATCCTAGTGGAAGCCTGGGTCATTCATTAACTGGAACAACCCTAGAAACGGGTGGACAAGACAGAATCGGGTAGAACCTGGAGTCTTGCGGAGATGCATTTAAGAAGATAAGTTTCAAAGTAGTTTGATGTAAGATATCTGTCAGAGAAATATAAGATCCTCAGGTCAGTGAGAGCTTCAAGCAAGGGCAGGCAATAACCAGGATGCTTTCATGGGAGAGAAGTTGCTCTAACCACTTGGCTGTGGACAAAGGAACCCTGAGTCATCCTGCTTCTTCCGCTAGAAGACCTTGACGCCATAGGTTCATTCGCCCTGTATAGCATTCAAACCTAAATGATGCTATCTGCTTAATTTTTTATAAACAGTGCCTTACAGGGAAATGCTTTAATGAATCCTTTTTGATTTACTGGTTGGTTGAACCAATTTTGGAAAAGCCCTGCAAAGCATGAATTAAAATACAAATTGAGTTTAGAAAATATCAGCTTGCATATTCCAAAGGAGATAAGTTCTTCTTAACTTGCCCTCACAATTCTTCCTTATGGCAAACACTTTTCAGTATACTCCTAGCAATTACTAGCAACGGAAGGCCCAACAAAAATAATATCTACATTTTCTGTCCACTTAAAATGAATTTCATACGATAAAATCTGAGTTGATTGTTTCAAATTAATATACAAGTGTTTTGATTTTGCTGTCCACTTCCTCCATCCAAATTTATTTTGAGCCCTGTAAGCTGGAAAAAATGTTTTATACTTATTTATATTATTCACACGACTGAACTGTATTGGGTGAGGTCATGTCGAATGACTGAAGTGCCTTAGTTAAAACTAAGCTTCTTTTAAGGTCACCTAGAACACCATGTAACAAAAGAGCTGATATGTATTGTCATTATGACCTGGGTTAACAGGGGGAAAGAAAAGGGAAGCATAGATAAAAGCAGTGCTTCTTTGGCTAAAATAGAAACACTATGTTACTTCAGAAATAAGAACCAAGGACAAAAGTCTTGGCATTTTGGTGAGTCCTTCATAAGCAAGAAAACACATGAGGCTTTGCTAGAATTCAAGAGCCATTCTCTCAGTGCTTTAAAGACGGTAGACATTAAGCTGTGGTAAAGCTTGTCTTGGCCCAATTATGGACTGAAAGTGAGGTGTCCATGGCATGATTCCAGCATAGGTTTCAAATCAGTTTGAATCCAGCTATTTGGTCCTTATTAGGACTTGAGGGGACAGCCAAGAATTACATTTAATTCATTATCTTGTTCTGAAAGCACTACAGTGGCTGTTACACAAATTGAAAGCAGCATTTACACAAGCTAATACCCATAGTATCTTTCCAATTTATCTTTTGGGCATTATCACCTCCCAGTGCACCTCCTTGAAAGTTTGACATGTGGCCTGCATTCTTATTTTGTAGGATGATAGCTATTCACCCTGAAGAGAACATTGAAGAAAATGGCCCCACATTAAAGTGCTAAGAATGCTACCTGAAATACATTTTAAAAGATTTGAAAATAGCTACAGTCTTGTGGCAGAAATTGTGCTATATATAAACTTGCCTTCTAGGCAGTCCATTCTTTCTGGATTGAAGCTGCAGTATTATTATTGACTTAATTCATTGCTGTTGGACTCATGTCCAGCAATCTGCTGTAGATTCACAATAGAATTATTGCCCTCCTTTGTGACACATTCAAGACCACTGATGTTTATTTGTCCATTTATTTGTCATTGTTTTTCAAAAGGGAGAAAATTTAAACAATACGTTTTACTTTGTGATGTGAAAGTAAATATAACCTGTTGAAGTTCAAGGATAGGAAAACATCCCTTTAGGAAACTAGTAGAAATGATACAGGAAGCAATGTTGCCCACATACAGAGTGATTTATAACAGTTCATTGATTTGACTGTTTAGTGTCGCCTTTTAGAGTGTGCATTAACCAAAACCCTGCATGGCTATTAAACTGACAGCATAATCCTAGAGTGTTTTATGTAACTAGACACTAGCAAGAGAGAATACGGTGTGAACTCCCAGATATCAGACAATGGCACTCCAAGGCAACTTGTATTAATGCTTTATATTGATGTAAAACCTTTCTTCCAAAAAGTAAAAAGCACTTCCTTAAAATTGTCTTATTGGGTTTTATAACAACTCAGGAATGTACAGTGTCTGAGACCACAATGTGCTGAGCGAGATAATACCGTAAGTTTGTTGATTCCTAATCTAGTATTTCAAATGTTTAATCATTAGTCATCCTTCCAGTTTCCAAAAATGCCAAAAATTATTCATTCAACACAAGATTTGAGAAAGGTTATATTTCAGAGAAGATTCTTTTAGAGTCTCTAAACCATTAAGTAAATTTTAAAAATCAATTGTATGAGAATTCAAGTGACTTTCTTTTAGCTAAGGATTTAAGTCTATTATTTCAACCTAAAGAAGAATAAAGGGAACGGTAAGAAAAGATCCATAAAATAGATATTTTCCAGTAACTACAGAAAATATTCCCAAAGTTAAGCATATCTTTATTAATTCAAAATGGTTGGCTAATCTTTTTTTTTTTTTTAAGATTTTATTTAATTATTTGACAGAGAGAGAGGGAAGGAGAGAGGGAACACAAGCAAGGGGAGTGAGGGAAAGGCAGGCTTCCCGCAGAGCAGGGAGCCCGATGCAGGGCTGGAACCCAATGCAGGGCTGGAACCCAATGCAGGGCTCGAGCCCAGGACACTGGGATCATGACCTGAGCTGAAGGCAGACGCTTAACGACTGAGCCACCCAGGCACCTGGTTGACAAATCTTTAAACTGCAGAAAATATTCACCAGTCTTTTAAAAAGCTAAGGATTGGCCATTTTAGGAAATATTTAGGATCATTTTGATAAAGATATCAAATGGATGAATAGTTTCCTTCTTTTGGAGGGTAATTATGGCTTACTTTCTTATAATCTTATTTCTAGTCTCTCACTTGACAGGCTATAGTGCCTCAATTACAAAATTTTCCCCCAGATGTAATGAATGCACCCAGGAGTGAACATTAAAAAATGAAACTCTGGGGGCACCTGGGTGGCTCAGTGGGTTAAAGCCTCTGCCTTCAGCTCAGGTCATGATCCCAGGGTCCTGGGATTGAGCCCCACATCGGGCTCTCTGCTTAGCAGGGAGCCTACTTCCCCCCTCTCTCTGCCTGCCTCTCTGCCCACTTGTGATCTCTCTTTCTCTGTCAAATAAATAAATAAAATCTTTTAAAAAAAAAGAAAGAAACTCTGTATAGTTACGGTGTAAGGTAGTCTTGGTGGTCCAAAAGCAGGGTTTACAAGTCAAAGCTCTCACGACTAATTTGCCTTCCTGTTTTATTGAGTTTAATACAATGACTTAAGGCCTAACTCAATGTATCCCCCTTTTCTCTTCCTTCAGAACACATCTTCCCTTACTTCCTTCTTAACCAGTTGGTCTTTTGAAGATATTTCTATCAACAGGGAGGAAAAATCCCTTCCTAAAACTAGCACGTGACAGTTAGTAGCTCACTGAAATTTCATAAGAAGGAGCACAGGGCATGTTCATTTTCCTTCAGTTTTGTTAAGATGCATGAGAGATTTACCAACACCTGCTGTTATGATTTTGTTTGCCCTTTGAATTAAAATATAGCAAAGGAGAAAAATGTATACATTTCATTTGGGTTTAAATGACCTTACGCTAGCAAAATCATGTGCCATCTTTGCCTTTTCTAGATTCCATATACTTTCTTTTTTATTTGGAGCAACCGTGTGTTTGGTTAATAACCTTACTGTTTTCTGCTGTTAAGAGAACTGAAGTGCCATTAACACATATTAAAGTACCATTGATTCCATTAGTGCCGACAAGAACTAAATCCCAATTTCTTTTTAAATAAGCACTAAAACAAATGCAGATGTCCTTTATTAACAAGTAACATGCTGAGCAACCATTATTGCAAGAGTGTAATATATGGGAGATATCTTAAAGACCAAGTTAGAATCTTAAGGAGCTGAAATGCCAGAACTTGGATACAATGAAGGACAAGTGAAGAAATAAATATAAATTTTCTACATGCACAGCTTATCTGAAGGGTCATCTTTTATGTCCCATATTAGAATCATAATCATTTTTCACCTTTATATGTCTCTGTATTTGTATATTATAACACATACAATACCCCACTCATGGAGAGACACAAGCTGTAGATTTACAATGAAGCAGTTTGTGAATGAGGAACCAAAGCCCAGAAATGGACATGGCTTAGACGGGCTCTTACTCTGTGGTTTCTAGATGTGGTCCTCATGATTAGATGCTCCCATAGAATAGTAAAGCACTTTCAATTGTGAAGCAATATCAAGGAAAGCTATTTATGTGCCTGGCCTTATTAAAATATATGACCATTCTAGGGACCTTTTCATACCAATAGAACTTAGAATATTTCAGCATAAACCTTTGTGCCAAATTTGCAGCAAAAACAAAATGTTTTCTCTTTTTGTATTTTTGTTTTAATCTCATCCCTAGGCACTATTTTATTTCTTTACCCTCTCCCTCCTTGTATTTCATCTGTTCTTTACTTCTTTCTTTTTTTTTTTAAGATTTTATTTATTTATTTGATAGAGATCACAAGTAGGCAGAGAGGCAGACAGAGAGAGAGGAGAAAGCAGGCTCGCTGCTGAGCAGGGAGCCCGATGCGGAACTCGATCCCAGGACCCCAAGACCATGACCTGAGCCGAAGACAGAGGCTTAACCCACTGAGCCACCCAGGCGCCCCTCTTTACTTATTTCTTATAGGATTATGCTAGTTGTGTGTATTCCTTGAAAGCTGTTTCTAATTTTTTTTTCAAATGAAGATATAGACAAAAGTGAGAGATACCAGCTTGTTTTGTTCACTTGCTACTGCATTTGCAGATCCTCGAACAGTGCCTGACATATAGAAGGCACTCAATTTTTGTTGAATAAATTTAAAAAATGGTAAATAGCAGATCAGTAGTTAGAGATAGATGGATGATAGACGACAGATAGATAGATAGATAGATAGATAATACTGGTAAGAAGCTAAGAAACAAGGAAAGAAGGAAGGGAGGAAAGAAATGTCTATAACTTTAGGCAGATGTACAGGTTCACAACTATGGAAAATTTTTCTCTACTTGAAATTCGACAGAGTGAAGAAAGGCTGGAAACAAGCACCAAACTATACCAGCTAATAAGTTGCCTTCCACGGGTCCATAGATAACCAAAGACACAAGACTCTGTCAGAGACAGAGAACTTTAGTACTCAGAACAAAAGTAATAGCAGGAGTATCAGCATATTTGTATCAGTTCCCTAAGCTCCACGTTCCACAGAGCCATATGCAGCGCCGAATAGAACCTGAATGTGGAATACAGAATGCCCTAGGAAAGGAACCACAAGCTTAAGGAATCTGCTACTTTTATAGCAAGCAGTTTTATATGGTCTAGAGGGATAGCAGATACGTCATAGGAACTGTGATTCATACCTTGCTTTCCAGGATTGCCATTTCAAGGATTCCCAGTCCATAAAAATGAGTCAAAAGAGCACATTTCAATAGAGGATAAATCTGCTTTAATATGTATTTTCAGAGATTAAACTGCTGAACCACCATGCATGATTAAGAGATAAGATGATGGGATGTGCCATGGGAGCTAGAAGACATGTTGAGAGGAGATTGGCCAAAGAGAAGAATAATAGCAGAAACTTACCAGCTCATTCATCACAAAATAACCTTAGACAACTTGGAGTACCTAGCAACATCCCCACTCAAAAAGACCATCTATTATGGATGGTTTATACATTCATAGGCATGTAGAGAAGTCATTGGAGTGTCATACAGTGCCACCAGAGGTATTGGTCTGGAATTACAGGGTGTGGGGGGAGTGTCTGAGAGTAACTGATGAGATACTTCATTGAAAAACCCTGGAGTTAAGGCTGAGTGTATGTGGTTGTCCAAAAGAATGTTCCCATTGCAAGAGGTTGGGAGGGAGTAGGGATAAAAGCTTGGTATCTATGTCCACAATGTAATGTCCTCCAACCAAACACCTTGGGTGGCTCATGTGGGCACCCTGTAGGAGACTCTTTGCTAAACCCATCCCTGAATTCTCACTGAAAGTCACCAAGGTTGTTACAATCTGTCTCCCTTCTTTAAAAACCTCCAACACTATTTTTAGTATATTCTCTTTAGGGAAAAAAAAAGTGTGGCTCATTATGTTTGGTTTTTACATGTAACTACTTTCTCAAGGATTTTGTTGTTGTTGGATAGCAGGGAAGGTGGAAACAGAGGGGCACTAATGAAATTTAAAAAGAACTTCTTTTTATCTCTCGGGATTTTAGCAGCTTTGGTTACTTGTTTATCTCCTCAAATTATAGCTTCTTTTTGATATAGAAATCTTAATTTCAATTGCCTGCAATATCAAAAGCAAACCAAAGACTATACTTCTTCAGACGAGCAATAAGCAGCAGGCTAAATGAACTCTGCATACTTCCTTGATGTTTAGTGGTCTGTAGTTAATAACTTATTATTCATTTTGCTTAAAGAAAAAAAAAAAAAACTACAACAGAAATTCAGGTGAAGTAACCAAAAAGAAAAAAAAAATATGCTACAAGTCTTCCAGATTTGTTCTCCTGTGGAGTTATTTCCAGGTTCAGGACATTTCTGTCTGTGCATTTCTTTACTTCCATGGAGCTACATGTGTGGTTCCCATAACTCTGTACATATAATGGGACATCCTAAATGAGTTTTAAGAGTCTCCTCTAGACTGGGGCTTCTGTTCAATGCTATCACTGGCTTATTAGGATAGCATGAACTGAGTAGTTGTTTTTGTTTGAGTTTGAAGGTAAAATAATTACAAAGCTCCAAAACATTCCACAAAGACAATTTGATAAATATGTCCATATTTGTTTTCAATATATTAGACGACTTTGTTCATGTACTGCAAAAAAATAAATCTGACAGTAAAAACTCCAAAAAGAAGCAAAGAAGCTAAATATCAGAAACATGAAATAAGGCTTCTTAACTCATAAGTATGCTTTTATCTTGAATCTCACTCAAAAGAGCCCTGAAACTGTTAACATTGCCCAGTCCCAGGTAATTCCATCTGGCATTGCTTTACTACTTATCCAAAAGCCACAAGGTCTTGAAATACCTTAATTTGCTTAAGTTTTAGAACATCTTCTTTCAAGTTGTCCTCTAAGTGAAATATCCTGAAGTGGAATATCTTGTATAACAAGGTGAACACCTTCAAAAAAAGCATAATGTAAGAAAGGACTATACATTGCAAATCATTTCCATTTATACTTTTTTTCATTGTTTATTATTAAATAATAAGGGCAGGCAATAACTGTAATAAAGTATGAGAAATGCTATTCCACACCTGCTTAACGGCAAAAAAAATTCTATCAGAAGGAAAAAAATCTAATTCTTTTACACACTGCTCAGAAGCCAGAGAGGCAAAAATTAGTGTAGAGAAGTCTTTCCTTTCTTTGCCTAGGACAGAGATAAATAGATGAATCTGGTTAGACATGACACAGAGAAGTTGATTTCTAGTAACCTTGGAGGACCATGTAAGATTGTAGAGAAAACACATGTGTATTAGAGAAGATGGCTGTGACATAATTTGTTCTTTTAATTTCATTTATTTGAGGAGATCGATTGACATTTATGATTAAGCTTTACCCACCAGTATTTATTACCCGTATCTGCAAAGAATCTGCAAGATGCAATCATAGCAAATTCTTAGGGCATGCCTTGGGTCTACATCCCTAATTTAAGATAATCTCAGGGCTTTCCCCCTTTTCTAAATTGCCAAATATTAGAAGGGACCCAAGGTTTTGATGAGAATAAAATTTTAAAAGAGAGACTCTTACTTTGGCCAAAGGAAATTAGGCTTAAAATAGCTCATCCAACAGTTATCAGTATTGCACTTAGCACATCTGCATCTCCAAAAGGTGACTCATATTCACCTGAAAGAGTCAAATTGTAAGTTTTGTCACAGTAAATTAGAAATAGGCCTTCCTTAGTCTCAAAAGCTCACTTGACTTCAGACAGAGTTTAAAAAAAAAATTCAGCTTTGAGAGATAGCCCAGCAAATGCAGATGACATTGAAGACTGTCTGTCACCCAAGAGGTGAAGAAGGAAGATACAGAATCAAGAGAGATGAAAGATAAGTGATCGCAAAATACTCATCTCCTTACAGTTTTTCCAAGAGAGAAGTCTGCTTCCATTCCTTGTCATTTTTACTTGGAGACTTGGTACGATACTAATGAAAGATCATATCAGGGTTGTTTTCTCCCTGGGAGATGGACCAAAGCTGGCTATTAAGCTTTAACTATAAAAGATTTTAAAGGAAGCTCATATAAGCATGAGCACTCAGTGGTAATTCAAAGGGCAAAAAGGAATACTGATCTTGCTGCATAAAGTGGGCAGTGCATCTATGTGGCCTCTACTGTAATTAGTTTACACAGGCATGCATTCTAATTGATTAACAACATAAGACCTAATTTAATGGCATACATATCCTGATGCTAATCAAGCTACCTGATCCATGTCTCAAGCATTATCAGCATGAAGAGCAATATTGCCAAATGTATAAGGGTGAGGAAATAGGGCCATTGCAAACTTAGAGTAAGAGAACTGGAAAGGCACCTACATCTGGCCTATTGCTAGCTTCGTAACAACTCCTTTGCCACATGTTTGCAAATGTGATGCCCCTATCCCATTTGCCCACGGTGCCTTGCACACAATGAGCACACTTCATGTGGATGAATATAACAATGGATAGAATGGAGTTAGAACTAAAAATTAGGAATCTAGGATTCTTAACCTACCTTTCGTCAACAGCTTTGTGGGCTTAGAAAAACCATCTAACTTCTTTACCTCTTAGTTATCTTATCTGTGTAATAACAGGTTAGAATCTATAAGCCCTGTGGTCCTCTCTTACTCTAAGATATAATGAGCTATCCTTAGGAAAGTTACTTATTCAAGTGCTCCTCTGTTGTATTTGTCTCCGAGCTTCCATATATGTAGGGTTTTCCTTCCTTCTCTCTATCTTCTATGTGTTTTGGATGGAACTGACTCTACCTCTGGTTTCCATGTTAGTATAGGGTCAACCCTGGCCAACTGGGGCATTGAATTCCTCCAGCCATTGTTAAAGCCAAAGATAGATACAATGATACTTCAGACTGTTGAGACAAACAATTCTAGAGATGATATGAGACAGGGACTATAGGACTAGATTATAAAGCCACTAGGCAGAAAACTGGGCAAAGAAAAAGGAACAAACTGAGTATTGACAGCATCAGTTGATCCCCTGAATCAAACTTCACCCAAAGCCAAAACAACATATAAACTTTTTTTTCATAAACATATAATGTATTTTTATCCCCAACATATGAACTTTTCTATTATGTCATCCAATGAATTCCTTTTACAGTTATGTCTGTTTTAGGTGAATTTCTGGTCAGTAGAAATGGAATAAGTCCTTACCATTAATATTTACACACAACCTATAGAGTGTTTCAAACCCGATGTAATCCATGAATATTTGGTAATAACAGAACTGACGAAATGTATCACCTATTCCATTCATCTGTCACTACAAAAAACAAGGTCTCCATTAATTAGAGGAAAAGCCTGCATCAAGTGTGTGTTTTACTAATGAAAGTAAGCTATTGGGACACCTGGGTGGCTCAGTCAGTTGGACATCTGCCTTTGGCTCGGGTAATGATCCCAGTCCTGGGATCCAGGCCTGCACAGGGCTCCCTGCTCAGTGGGGAGCCTGCTTCTCCCTCTGCCTGCTGCTCTGCCTATTTGTCCTCTCCATCTCTGTCAAATAAATTTAAAAAATCTTAAAAAAAAATTAAGCTATTATTCCCTATCTAAAACGAAAGAAGATAAAAGTCATATGATGAATCTTTTTACAATAGACTTGGTCTCCAACCCCCTGATAGGCTTTCAAAGACCACAAAAAAAAAAAAAAAAAAAAAACAGTTAAACAATGGCTGTACTTAAGGAACAGAGTCCATTGCTCATTGAGTATTTGTGATACTCCTTGCAGTTATTGAAATAAATATTCGCATGTTACTTCGTGTTTCTTTACTGGTGCCTTTCTCTGTTTTCTCTTTCAGACACATTTTAGCAAAATCCTCTTTTTTTTCCAGCAAGATGTATGCTTATATTTCTCACTGTGTGACCCTTGGAACACTGGCTTTATGAAATAAGTCAGGTACAGGTTCTTGACTGAGTCAAATAGGTCTGGGAAACAATTTAAAATCTGTCCCTGTCTGGAAAATTTATGTTAATATTAGAATATCAAGTTAGTTAGTTTTTCTTCACCTTATTTAATGCAGCACTTCCTAAATTATTTAGATAAAAAGCCATTCCATGCCCTGCCCACAATACCTAAAAACATTTGAGAGATCTAGCATTCCCCTGAAACCACTTTGGGAAAAACACTTGTTCAGCCTATGTTTTCAGAAATTACAAAAATTTGTGAGGACAATTTAGAATGCAGAATCAGGAGCTTAAACTCTTCCTCCAGTTATACCTGCATCTTGCCTGCCTGCTATCAGATTCCGTTAGGTTGAACCATATGAAATTATCCGTATTTGATATTTCTGACCCACATTCCAACTCTTGTCCTCTGCATTAGATATTTTTCATCTGCTCCTCCAGGTGTACTCTCCACCCTGCTCCACCTAACTCTGTGTCCTGTGGGGTTGACATTTATGGTCCACATAGATGAAATTCCTCACTTTCTAGCTTCAGGTTGGGTTTGCCCAATGGGAGCCACTGAAAAATGGGCAGGTAGGATGGAGGGAGAAATACCTCTTGCCCCAGCTCTCTCCCTGTCTCAGATTGCTCTCAGTTATACACAAAGGCCACACTCCCACAGTCCTGTTTTCACAATGCTTTCTCTAGTACAGGGCTTTTCAACCTTAACGCTACTGATATCTTGGGCTGGATATAACACTTTGCTGTATGCATCTGTTTAACAGCATCCCTGGCCTCTATCCACTAGATGCCAATAGCATCTCCTCAGTCAATCCAAAATGTTTCCAGATGTTGTCAAATGTCCCCCAAGGAGAACCATTGAGAACAACTGACAGCTACTCTCCCCAGGTTTTGTTAAGTGTTCCCCGCTTTTGAACCCTCCTATACTATTGGTGGGAATGCAAGCTGGTGAAGCCACTCTGGAAAACAGCATGGAGTTTCCTCAAAGAGTTGAAAATAGAGCTACCCTATGACCCAGCAATTGCACTACTGGGTATTTACCCTAAAGATACAAACGTAGTGATCCGAAGGGGCACATGCAACCAAATGTTTATAGCAGCAATGTCCACAATAGCCAAACTATGGAAAAAACATAGATGTCCATCAACAGATAAATGGATAAAGAAGATGTGGTATATATATACAATGGAATACTATGCAGCCATCAAAAGAAATGAAATCTTGCCATTTGCGATGATGTGAATGGAACTAGAGGGTATTATGCTGAGCAAAATAAGTCAATCAGAGAAAGACAATTATCATATGTTCTCCCTGATATGAGGAAGTTGAGAGGAAAAGTGGGAGATTTGGTGAGTAGGGAAGGAAAAAATAAAACAAGATGAGATTGGGAGGGAGACAAACCATAAGAGACTCTTAATCTCACAAACTGACGGTTGCCAGGGGGAGGGGAGTAAGGAGAGGGTAGTTGGGTTATGGACATTGGGAAAGGTAGGAGCTATGGTGAGTGCTGTGAAGTATGTAAACCTGGTGCTTCACAGACCTGTACCCCTCGGGCTAATAATGCATTATATGTTAATAAAAAATTTTTAAAAATTTTTAAAAAGTGGGGAAAAAAAATAGTTCCCCCCTTTTGCCCCTTCAGGCCCAGGGGTAATGACATACCCCTCATTGCTAACACCACAGTGGGTCTGTCTCCATCACTGGTTCCTTTGCTTTTGTAAATAGCTTTTACTAAAATTCTCCTCAGTTGTCTCAGTTTAGTGTCTTATGTGTTTGCTCTTGGGACACTAATGGATATACTCTCTATTTTTTCCCCGATCCTGTTGAACAATTTCTGTCCACCACTTAAAACTGTTTACTTTCTTTAAATCTTGTAAAGTACTGCTTACAAGAGAAATAGAGGCAGCATTGATTGAAAGCTCACCGCATGTCAAATATGGTGGCTGGGGCTTACATAATTGTGGTAATTATTAATGACTGGTTGTCTCGTGACCGCCCATTTTCTCTTTTCTTTTGTTTTCTTGTTTAAAGATTTTATTTATTTATTTGTCAGAGAGAGTGAGCACAGGCAGACAGAGAGGCAGGCAGAGGCAGAGGGAGAAGCAGGCTCCCTGCTGAGCAAGGACCCCGATGTGGGACTCGATCCCAGGACCCTGGGATCATGACCTGAGCCGAAGGCAGCCGCTTAACCAACTGAGCCACCCAGGCATCCCACCATTTTCTCTTTTCAAAAAGTACTCTAATTTGGGTGCAAGTAGCCACCCTCCCACACATAAACCATGTGCTTCAGGCAGGGCTGACCCTACTGCTAGCTTCAGATTGTTCTAAGATTGTTAGGACTGACCGTTCTAAGCATAATCCATTGAGCCATTTGGTGATAAGCATTAATTAAACTTCGACTCACAAATAAGCATTTGATACCATTTCGCCCAATGAGACTTGAAGAGCAGTTTGATGGCAGTTCTGGGAGAGACATTTCCTCACACCAAAGAGAGAGTTGCCAATAATGGCCTCTTTTTCTCTGAATTTTCCTTGTGCATTATAAGGTCTAGAACTCTTGCAACCATCTGAACACTGGTATGAGAAAGGAGTCACCACAGGCAGGAAGGCAAAGTTAGAGAATCACAAAGAAACGAGGCTATCGATTCAAACATACCTGATCATTGTCAGCCCTCTGGACTTTCTCAATTATGTTACCCAATATATTTCTTCATTTTGAAGAGAACTTGAGTTAGGATTTCTGCTACTTGTAGCTAAAAGCTTCCTATGACTCTAAGAGCTAGATGTATGCATCTGACACTGACAAGAATTCTCAGCTGAGAGATGTTAAGTGACTTGTTTGAAGAGAACAGACTAGAAAGTGTTCAAGCTGGACTAGGTCTGTCTGACCACACTGTCTTTCTATTCCATGGCTCTCTATTTGACTCAGCAATCTTAAATCATTCAGCTACCAGTGTCCACACAGAAGAGATACAATTAGGTAAGTTTTCATGAGGAGAGAGCAGTTAGATGATCCAGGAGTCTGCAAGAGTTTCCATGAGTTTAAGGGACAACTAAACTCAATATGGAGTTGCCCTCCCCAATGAATTGGCCCTACTGGGGCACTTACTGATTCTGCGGAGCTCTTTGAGTCTTTTCTACTGTCTCCACCTCATAGCCTCAGAACGAGCCTATGACTCTCAACCTTGTGCTTCCCTGTGGGGGCCAAGAGAACATCTTCATTTTTTTCCCATGTACATGGAACTCTGCATAATTATGTCTTGCTTTCACTTTTATTCCATCCCTATGTTTCAGTAGAGGCCAGTGTCCAGCTCTGTCTTTAGGTTTCCTCTCAAACTGACCACACTCTCCCAGATGCCCTCTTGGGTTTCCAACCCAGAGAAAGGAAGACGTGCAATCATGTCCGACTAATTGCCTTCCCTCATCTCTCAGCCTTTCCTCTTTCTTACTCCTATGTGGAGTGGAAGGGGCAAGATTTATATTTCTTTTTGTTTGTCACGTGTTTTGCTTATTTCACATCTCTGACTTTGACCTCTTTCTGGGACCCTAAGGTAGATTGAGTGTGCAAAGAAAGGCTACTTTTCTGATAGTATTTCCCATGAAGAATTACAGAAATAGTTTTCCTATCCCATTACAAATGTCAGCATACTGACCATTTGGAATTGTATTGAGAAGACGATGAGATTGCATAAAAGCTGTTGATAAAATGTAAATGACAATAAAAAGTAAGATATCATAGTCGTATTATTAAGTCACAAAGGAAACGATCCATGTTGCCCCATATTCCAATTGCAATATGCTTCTGTACCGAAAACCAATTATGGAGTTAAAAGATATCGACTGCGTACTGTTACAGTATGGAGCAAGAAATCAATCAATAAATTATATCAGTATGTTATTAGTAAATCTTTGACTCATGAAATAACATTTTAGAGTGAGATAATCTTAGAGATTTTCAATCAGTGGTTCTCTGCCTTTGCTATACAATAGAATTACCTGGGGGAGGGCTGAAACAATACCCACTACATCACAGTAAATGTTCCTTCCTGAGAAGAATGACATTACATGGAAAAAAAATGAAAGAAGCTAAGAGTTGTTAATATAAAATTTTGACATTTAAAGTTAGAGCCCTACTGGAAAATCAGGACTTTCACATGGAGGGGTTAACTAGAGTACAAACCTGAGATCATTTCCTCAGGCTGGCAATCTTATTTTCAGGGCCAGAGAAATCAGAAGTGATTCTGTTTAAACGGTTTCATTTTTTTGATGAGAAACATGAAGACTTTGCCAGGTTTGTCCAAAGTTGCCCTCCAGAGTCCACATTCTAAGTGTCTTGCACTCCAGCAGAATTCCCAAAGACGGCAGTGGCCTCACCCCTAAATTCCCTCCCCGTGACTCTGGCATTTCGGGAGCAGCACACCCTTCTCTGTCCCTCACCTGAATGAAAGCACGACTTCAGAGAAATGTGAGGTAGTTCCAGTTCCTCCTCACACTTCGATTGGCCTACAACACCAGCTGATCAGAAACACAGATGCCTGAGATAGAAATAGTCCTGTCTTCCTGGCTCCCAGGGCCAGAAGACGAATGGGTGGAGGCCAGAGCCGCGAGGGAGGTGCTGCGTGTGGGAGCCAGCAGCAGAGTGAATCACCGCTGCCATTCAGAACGTGTCCAAAAGAAAGCGGGGCTTAGGGGGAGAGGAAGCAGGTTTTTTTATCCCGCCACTCTGTAGAGATGGTGGTGACAGCAGCTGTGCTTCCTCCCCTTAGAAAGTCATTTTAGCGTTCCGATTTTCCCTAAGGAGGAAGCAGATGGAGAGAAGCTTGACTTACACATATGTGACTGCTGCTGGCTTTCCGACTGCTGCAACTGACCCTGGATTATACAGAGAAATGGGACTGTGGAGTGGGGAGGGGATCATTATTCAAGGGGCTCTTTTCAGACCTGTGGACCTAAAATCCCCAAGAGTGCGTTAATGTTAGGGGGTAATTGTATACTCTTTGAAATTCTAAAAATGTGGCAAGAGGCTATCATTTTGTGTAGGATGATAATGTCTCCTGATTTCCTAGTAAACAAGAACAGCGTGACAGCTGGGACAGGCCAGGTGGCCATGAGGGTGAAGAGCACCGAGTTCCTGGCCACAGAGGGCTTATAGTCGAGCCCTCTAGCAGCATGATGAATTGAATCATAGGCTACCAGCATAATCATTATCTCCCAGCATAATAACCAACATATTTCCTTTTCGCAGACAGTACTTCTCACCTGCACGTCATCCTACAGAGAAGCACCTGGCACATTACTCAGGAAAGCGACATAATTGGGTGAAAAAAGCAAAGAAGAAAAAAAGCCTTTCTTCTTCCTGACTTCGCTTCCAAAGATTTAAGCCTAGAGGACACAGCGAACTCCTATAATGGATAAAACACTTGCTTCTTTTCTGAAGATACAGAGACAGATTCTTCTTTTCTGAAGCAGGAAGGAGAGATGAAAGTGGGAAAGGATGAGGGCAGAGAGTTTAATGAGAAAAGGAAGAGAATGCCAACTCCGTGAAAGCCACATAAACTGAAAACTATTTTCAGTGAAAGACAGCCATGACATTGTTCAGGCACGCAAGAGATGAGTGGGGGCTGACTTGACATCCTCAGACTACCAGGCCTGCAAAACACTGCCACTGGCCCCTGCATCCATGAAGGTTTCCCTTTGTGAGCAACGAGCTCTTTGTCAAGTGGATACCCAGCAGCTGATATCGGTCCCAACCCAGAGACTTGGCATTCACCCTTCTGCTGTGCCTCACATAAACACCTTTGCTACATCCCAAAGAATGAGATGGGCACGGATACCTAGCAGGGTTGCAATGGACCATAAAAAAATCTTCACATCTGTTATTTAGCAATACTTATGAGAACAACAACAATAAAGTCTGGTCAAAATTCCCCCTGAGCAAGGAGACTAATAAATATATTCCTTTAAAGGTGTTAGAGATGGAACGATAGAAGCCCAAGTAGATTAGAATGTGGGGGTGGGGGGAAAGGTCGTCCATGTTTTGGGGCAAGAAAAGAAATGGCTTCTTTGAAGAAGTGACCCCAGACCCTAGTCTAAAAAGACAAGTGGGGAGAGGCGTCTAAGCAGAGAGTATAGCAAGAGAACTATAGCATCCAGAGAAGTAGAAGAACCAGAAAGTTGTGACATAAAACTCAAAAAAAGAGGGAATATAGAAGGAGTAGTCCCATCAAATGTATCAGAAATTCTCTAAGAAACTGATGGACAATGAAAAGCGTTCTTCAGATTTAGCCATTGGATTTAGCCATAGGAGAGCATTGGTGGTTCTGGTCCGAGCAATGCCAGTGGACAGCGAGATTGGAAGATGGATTGTGCCACATGAAGGATGAACTAGGAGAGGAAGTGAGCTGTACACATGGAGAGCTCTGGTTCTTAAAGTGTGTCCCCTGGACCAGCAACATTAACATGACCTGGGAATTTGTTAGAAATGCAAATTCTCACACATACACACATATCCTCCAGCTGTCTGGGTTTTCGTGAGCCTTCCAGATGACTCTGATGCTTGCTAGAGTTTGAGAACTATTGGTTCTTGTGATGAACTTGAGGTGTTTAATAATGAGGAGGAATTTATGCTGTATTTACTTAAGAATATGGAAAGTGATTATATTAAAAGTATCTTGATAACTAGTGGACTATCTGTTAATGATTTCTGATAATGGTTAAGGAAGCATACATAATAAGTGAGATTAATAATAGATATATAAACCCAGAAAATTCCTAAAAGCAGGTGACTAAGGAGTTGAGAAACCCACCCCAAACCCAGGCAAGGTGACTCGGCAATTTCAAGATTGCAGACTTATCATTTGTTTGATTCAATTTAATCAATTTTGTCCTTTCTAGAAACAAAATGTTACTGTGTATGCGAAGACTTCTAGGCAGGGCGAAGGGGCAGAGAGAGTGTGGGAAGCTGGGAATCCTGGTAAGGAGGTGAAGGGGAGGCGGCAGTCACGACTGGGGAGGGAGAAAGCAGGTGGTGATGCAGCCAAACCAGCAAAGGCTGAAACAAGGACAGAGTAGCCCAAGACCCTAATCAGTGCGTGGAGGAGTCACACACTGTGGTTTGAAGGCAGGTTCCAATCCTAAGGCATCTGAGCCGATTGAAATCCATTCTGGGCAACCGGGCTAGCTGGAGCATCATGATCTAAGTGCCCAAGACCCTAGAGTCACCTACCCAAATGGCTCCAAGTTTGCCTCCAGAGTCTGTTCCAGTTCTCCTTGGGTCTCGTGCCCCAAGGACAGGCAGAGATACAGCCAACGGGTGACTGATTGCTGGTGGGGGGATGGAACTTCGTGTCAGCAGAGGCGTTCCCAACATGGGTGTGAGACCCTTAACAAGTTGGGGACAGAATCAGGGGTGAAGAACATAGGATGGGGGCTGGAAGCCGCGAAGCTGACTCCTTCCCACAAGAAAGTGAAGAATTCTAATCCCATGCTGGACTTCTAGATCGTAATGAATGTATATTTATCAAAGTAGGAAGACAGAACACATTATAATTAATAACATATTAGTTAATTATTTATAAACACTTAGATGTGGGCCTTAATCTGTCTTTTTGCCCCAGGCCCCCACACAATTTAGGGGTGGGCCTGCTAATATCAGGGATGGTTAGTTATAAATATGCTGGTCACGATAAGAAATATTTTCTAGGGCACCTGGGTGGCTCAGTTGGTTAAGTGACTGCCTTCGCCTCAGGTCATGATCCTGGAGTCCCAGGATCGAGCCCTGCATCGGGCTCCCTGCTTGGCAGGGTGTCTGCTTCTCCCTCTGACTCTCCCTCTTCTCTTGCTCTCTCTCTCTCTCTCTCTCTCAAATATATAAATAAAATCTTAAAAAAAAAAGAAGGATTTTCTATTATAAATTAGTGTATTGGCTTTCTTATTTATAAATAAATTTGTGGTGAGTCTCCTGATTATAAACTAATTTGTCATCGTGCATTCTAATGAGCTCCCTAGTCCTGTATCCTTGAGAACGTGATCCAAACACAGGGACCATAGGAAGTCAATGGCACCCACCGGATTTGCCTCGGTGCTGGGTGGCATCTTGGACAACACTGTCTTTAAGAAGGGTATGAAGGAATAAAGAAGGATAAACTAAAGGAGAGCCGAAGCCAGATACAAAGAACTCTTCTTTCAACACATAAAAAGGAAAAATGTCAGCTCTTCCTCAGTCTCATTTCAAAGGTTTAGTGTTAATGGCAAAAAAGCAAAAGTTCTAATGCATCAATTTGGAAAAAGCTGTTATCAAGTACTAAGTGTCCCTTAAGTAAAATTATGGAAAATTGGAATAGAAACTCAATATATTGCACAAATAGAAAATTATATAGGAGTCATAAAAGGAACATGTTGGAATCTACCTAGGCTCTAAAAATTTAGAATATCCTACTGAAACCATTTCTTTACTACTTACCAGAGACCACTTAAAGTGACTACAGCGACAATCTATGTGGGAACCTTAGTGCCTTTAAGGCCAACTGCATATGGAATTGCCCCGGCCTGAGGCCGGTGTAAAGAAGATCCTGACGACCCAGGCTCAGAGGCAGGTAATCTGCCCTGTTGTCCTCTGGGGACTCTCCCAAGCTGAGATTGTTTTTAATGGGAATTGTTGATTATAAAGGTAGATGATTTTAATACTTTTCAAAGCTGAAAGGAAGCAATTAGAAGTTGTAACATGTCAGAACAGTATGTGGGTCTCTGGCATGCACAGCTTGAAAACACAATTTTTCCATTTGAGTTAAAAAATCACAAGGAAAATTTTAGCCCATGGCTCAGCTTTTTATAGATAAATATTTGAGCACTTGTAGCTACAGACTGAAGGAATACCATCCATACTTGTCAACTCTGATTTTTTAGAAAGATCCCCAATACTATCTACCCTACCCTGTGCTGGTTCCATCTGAAAGAGTGAGTAGAGAGTAGGAAAGAAGAGAAGGAACAGATAGAAAAGGGGGCAGGCAGGAAATACAGACAATACGGTAACACTCATACTATCTCCCACTTGGATATAACACTTCCTATTTGAAGGATTTTTACATGATTCTGATATTTGCTTGTTACAGGCACAGCCCACAAGATTGGGGTTACTTTGTTGATTTTACTGAAGGAAAAAATCTGGGCCCAGGGACATATCACTTGTCCAAGATTACACAGAACAGCTATATGAAGATTAGGCCAGAATCAATGAAATAATTCCCATCCTGTAGTCACAAAATTAATGATGATGTTGTTTAACCTACTGTGATAGATTGCTTTATTTTGGGCATTTGCAAACCAATGGGATAGGAATAGCCATTTCCTCAACTTCACTGACGAGGGGATGGAGGCGGAGTAACTTGGCCAAGTCACCCAGGTAGCAAAGAGTCAAGAAGCCAGAACCAGCAGCTTTAACCTGCCCTCACTCTTCATCATTACACTCCCAGATGCAGTGCAGATAGGTAACATTCATCGGCCCATCTTTGGTTTCCAAACATCACGAAGGAATAAGATGGCTGTCTTTTTCTATTTCTTTACTTTAATATTCTTTGCTGCTCCTTTTCCTTCATTCCACACAAGTCAACCTCAAATCCTTTTAAAATAAAAAGTAACTTTCTTGATGTACTTGGGCCATGCACCAACCTCTTTATGTCCCCAACTAGAATTTCCAACCATGCTTCCATTGGTCTGCATGTCCCTCCAGTAGATTTCCTCTATACCCTAAGCAATTAAATATTTACTTTTTTTCTTAAAAATGCATTATCCTATTCCACTCTACACACATTCTGTGAGAGATCAGTGTGGGATTGAGTCTGCCAGTTACCCGCCAGTATCTAAGCCTCTCCTTCTAAAAAATAGAACGTTGGTTTCATGCGCCACTTCAATACTATTTCTCAGAGTACGGGAGGTCATCGGGCCACCGTCAGGCTAACAAGATGTACGTAAGGTGACTGGGGCTATCTGGGGGAGTTTTGGTTTCCTGATAAGGAAGAACACTACTCTTCTTTCACTTTGTAGATTTCTTCTTCTTTCACCTGCAATGCTCAGGGAAGGCTGGAGTTCAAACGTCTGGGATTCTTGAGGTGAACATGTGGGTAAATCATAGGCCAAAAATGGAGGAACAGTGGAGAAAGCACCTAGGCTCCGGTGTCAACAAGAGCCACCGTAACAGTCCTGGAGGGCTGAACCCTGGTCTGTTTTCTGCACAAGAAAAATAAACCCTTATTTGGATAAGACTGTGATCTGTTTTATGCAGTGGAAAGCAATCTTATCTGACACAGTGTGCTAATGCCCAGATTCCAGTGTAACCACACCAGTAACAGGAAAAACACAGGAAAAACAACAGGAAAAACACATCTAACAGCAACAAAATCAACAGCAATTACATCAGAGGAGTACACACCATGGTTTCGAGGGTGTGAGTTTATGCTCCAAAAATTAGAAATCAAAGCCGGTTCCTATGGACTTGAGAAAAAAAAAAAGAGAGAGACACATTTATTGACAAGAGATACAATCAATAGAGAAAACAAAGAGACGTTAAATGAAAACACAAGTGTAAAAAGTGATGTAAAATGGACAACGAACATGTTTATTTTACTCTTATGTAATTTTTCTACACATGGTTTAGCCCTACATATTACTAAAGCAAATATCAATAAGCTTAATTATCCAGACAGAGCTCTATAAAGACAAAATTATGAATTTCAAAAATGCTTTCACTGGTACCCCTAATTTTTTGCACTTCCCTACCAACTTTTCATATTCTCAGCCCCCTCCAAAACCTCATGATTTCTTTTTTATTAAAGATTTATTTATTTATTTATTTATTCATTTGAGAGAGAGAGAGTGCATGCACGAGTTGGGGGAGGGGCAGAGGGAGAGAATCTCAAGCAGACTAGCCCTGAGCCTGGAGCCTGACACAGCGTTCAATCCCACTATCCATGAGATCATAACCTGAGCCAAAATCACCAGTCAGAGGCTTAACCAAGTGAACCACCCAGGTGCCCCTCGTGACTTCCAACTCCGTGCCTTTTATGTGTGTCCTCTGACTCAGCAAAGGATAACAACCAAAGCTTATCTGCCCCATTCTTCAAACCTTCCGGACCCTGCACTTTGCCAGAAAGGGCATGGATATGCTAAAGTACCCTAATGTGTTAACTAGAAATCATGCCCTTCTCCCGCTTACATAAAATATCCATGAACCCTTAATACACATGCTTCTGGTAAGCCATTAGGAGTCTCAGACAGATACCATGGTACTCCAACGAGCCTTCCAGCTTCCCTTAAATGACCCTCTGTAGGGACCTGCTCATTCTTATTCGCAGAGCCAGCCCTGTCACCAGAAAAAGAGACTATCATACAGATGATAGCTTGACAAAACAGCAGGCATCACTGACCTCTGTGCTCTAGACAGACTCCTTCAGGATACCCCAAAGGTGCCCTTTCCCAAAGTTTTCCTAGTGAGCTCGGCATGGTTCTCTGGTGGGCACTCTAACTGGGAAACTATCTTGCTTTGTTTTCTTAGCGCTTGATCTCAAGCTTAGAAACTCAGCAGCTTCTATAATTCAATGCACCATTTTCCTTCACTAACTTTTGCATCATGTTATTACACTTGTTGGCAGAGTCCCTCAGGATATATGGATTAAAATGGCTATAAGAGAAACTTTCATTTCTATTTAATTGAAAGCCACTGGTCAGACAAGTGTGCTGTGTAATTGTTCACATGGGATGCTAAAACGATCTATACTGTATTTTCCCAAACCTAAGCAGATCTGTATGGTTTTCTTTAACTTTGATATGCCCTTCTTTTCCAAACCAACTCTGAACTAAGTGACCTCACCAGTCTAGTTAAAAGCTCTAACTGGGGAAAGAGTTTTTGCTCTTGAGATTCTTCTGTGACTTCAGGCTTTATTTTTCAGTTGATTAGCAGAAGAGAAATTTGAACATTCATTTAAAGTCTCTATGATGGATGATTTTTAAAAATCAAATAATTCTAATTCCATATGGCTCTTAATGGCTTTTTATAACAGCAGCTATTTTATCCATTGTTCCCACGTGTTCCTCACGTTGGAGAATGAAATTCAGTATTTGATAAAACGAAGCACCCTATGAACAATTACATGTAATGTGTATTTTCTCTTTTTCTGTCTCATAGCGTATTGAAGTTATGGATTCAGACGGAATCTCTTTGCAAATGTGGACAGCAGACTGCACTCTGTCTTTTCATGCTGTCATATTCCTTTGTTGATATCTCTGTTTTAAGATGAGTTTGCCCCATGCATCACCAATTGTCTTTTGTTTTCACGCCGCAGGGAAGACTGGGCTAATCCATATGTCACTATGAAGCTTCAGGCCTCTCTGTCTGACAGGTACTGAGCCTGACAGCAATCTATTGAAAATGCATTTTAGACAGCAATCTACTGAAAATGCATTTTAGACTATCATTTTTCCAGTCTAATTTACTCTTAATAAAATGACTTTGAAGACAAGGTGTCCACTCTGTGTTGGTTTGCTTCTTGCACATAATTGCATTTTGAGAAAGACGCATTGACAGTTTTCACAAATACAAAAATGATGAAATTCCCTTGGGAATAAAGATAGCTCCACAATAAGTAGCATCTTTTAGCCTAAGTGATCCCAAAGCACTTTAGGAACTGTGGACATTAAGGTGACTCCCCAGGGTAGGGAAACGGTCAAACACTCATCCAAGATCTCGAGTGAGACACATTCTTCTCTGCACAGTGCAGAAACACAGCACTCACCCGGGTGCACACACACCTTTGTAAAACAATGCGTATTTATGTACTCTATGTATACATATGTGCATGTTACCATTGCCGGCAAAATTTTACAGAAGAGTACACAGGTTAAATATTATAAAAATGCACACATAAAACTAATAACATCAAATTGCTTTTAAACATGATTTCCTTCTTAAAATTCACTTCATCCTGTGTATTTATTCATTTCTTCCCCTTCCCCAAAGAAGAAGAAAAGTAATAAAAAATTAATATGTATTGCCCCTTTATCCATTTTTAATTACTCTGGCAACGTCTTTCATCACTTAGTACCCAGATCTCCAAATCGGAAAGAACAGTTCCTTTTAGCTACTTCTTCACGTAAAATCTTGCCAAATGGACACTTGATCACCCAGTAAAAAGTGTTAATTTATAAGGTGTGTGGTGTTTTTTAAGGCACTGAAATAATGTTTAGGGAAAAAAAACCCACAAACTTTCTTAAACTGCTCATATCATCGGCAACATAATTGTTAATATGTTGCTTTAAGAAACAACTACTCCACACTTAGAACATAATACCAGGATGATATATTTTAATTTTATTGTCTTAATAATTTAAATGGTCACCCACACTATTTTGCTATGTCAATGATAATTAAATTTTGAAATTGAAGAAAGATGATTAATAACTTCTTAAAAATGGAGGAAATGGTTAGTTTTTCTCTTCTGGTTAGCTAGGTTATGGGATGCATAGACTGGTTTTCACTTATCTCAACTGTTATTTTGATAAGAGGGAGGCATCGTATTTCTGTTCTTTGAGACACTTGGTTCTCTAACAAGCAAGCTTTAGCACTGGGGAAGGAAGAGTGAAGCAAACAGTGAGTGAAAATGACAGGGTCCCTGGGAATATTCATGCTCATTGTACAATGTCCATCACAGCCTGTTGGCCAGAATATAAAGAGGAAAAACTAAGAAGTAATGATCTTTTCCTGAGAAAGTCTCATTCTCTCTCTCCCTCTCCTGATAAAATCCAACACCAAATATTCCGAGAAGTTGGAGTAAGACCTTTTAATTTTGTTGAACATGCACCTGGGGCTGTGCTTCATCATCTTGGAGTTTCTAGATGGTTTGGGCTCTCTTCCCTGAAGGTGTGGAGAGGGCTTCATACTTGGAATATAATGTTTTGGTGCCATCTGGTGGATAATTGACAGTTTAGCAGCTTCACTGAAATACTTAATCGCTATGTTCTGAGGAAGGACGTAAGGAAGGGCCAGAGGAAGGGAGGAATTGTTAATCTCTGCAAGCCATCACTTAGGAACCCAGATCTCCAAATCAGAAAGACCACCTCCTTTAGCTACTTCCTTACATGAAGTTTTTTTTTTAAATATTTTTTATTTATTTGACAGAGAGAGATCACAAGTGGGCAGAGAGGCAAGCAGAGAGAGAGAGAGGAGGAAGCAGGCTCCCTGAAGAGCAGAGAGCCCGATGCGGGACTCGATCCCAGGACCCCGAGATCATGACCCGAGCTGAAGGCAGAGTCTTAACCACTGAGCCACCCAGGTGACCCTTACATGAAGTTTTGTCAATGAATACTTGATTGCCCAGTAAAAATGTCCATCTATAAGGCGTGTGGTTTTCTTTTAAGTCATGGAAATAATGCTTAAGGAAAAAAAGGTCAAAGTTTCTTAAACTACATACATCATCAGCAACATACTGGTTAGTTAGTTGTTGGGTCTGCAGGAGGGAGGGGTCACATCTGAGAGGCTCAAAAGCATATCTAGTAAATGGTGCTAGGAAGCAACCTTGATGGTCTGTGAAGATCAAGCTATCCCATACAATAAGAACTGAACGATGAATGGGAAAATCAGAGGTAGCTGCTGGCAGGAACTGACTTGAAAAGTCAAAGCTAAAATTTCATTACTGGGATTCCTGGGTGGCTCAGTTGGTTAAGCGTCTGCCTTTGGCTAAGGTCCCTATCCCAGCATTCTGGGATCGAGTCCTGCATCAGGTTTCTTGCTCAGCAGAGGGTCTGCTGCTCCCCCTGCTTTTGCTCTCTCTCCTTTCTTTTTCTCTCTGACAAATAAATAAATAAAATCTCTAAAAAATAATAAAACTTCATTACCAAAAATCTTCAAACTCAAAATGCATGCTTCCCCTGCCATTCTCAACTCAATCCTTAAAAAAATAAAAATGAAACAAAAGCCTATTTCTAGTTTACCCTTTTCAATGATGCCAAACCATCCAGTGTCCAAGTCAGAAATACGGAGTCTGCTTGATGCTGCCCTCATTTTTCATCCCTCTCCATATGCAGTCAATTGGAAAGTTCTGTTGACTTAACCCTCTGTGTATCTCTTGAATCTGCCCATCTCTTCCTCACTCCCACCATTTGGTTCAAGCAACTAGTCTCTCACCTGGTTGACTGATTACCTCCTAACCCTTCCACCTCCTTTTGCTTCTCTCACTTCCAGTGTTCTTTCCACAGTGCAGTTAGGACTGTATTTTCAAAAATTTATTTATTTATATATTTGTCAGAGAGGAAAAAGAGAGAGAGAATGAGAGAGAGGGTGCACAAACAGGAGAAGTGACAGGAAGAGGGAGAAGTAGGCCCCCCCTGAACAGAGAGTCACATGTAGGACTGGGATCATGATCTCAGCCAAAGGCAGATGGAAGATACTTAACTGACTGAGCCACCCAGGCGTGCCTAGAGCTGTATTTTCAAAATGTAAGTGGATCATGATGCCGCCCTTGCTTGCTTAAAATACTACAATCAGAATGCTTTGCTTTTAGGATAAAGATTAAACTCTAACGTAAACTGCAAAACTCTGCATGACCGGGCTCCTACCGTATTGTCTACTCTGCACACAGCTCAGCTCTAACCACTCAGGCTTTCTTCCTTGCCCATTCTTCTTCCTACCACAGGACCTTTGCATATGCTGCTCCTACCACCTGGGCACTCCTCTCTTCCACCCTCATCTAGTTAACTCTTATCTTTCAGAACTTAGTTCTAGGTCACTGAATCAACCCAGGTTGAATCAAATCAAAGTCCTTCATATTAAGTTCTAATAGCTCCAAATTCCTCTTATTTGGATAAAAATAATGCCTGCAATTTTACTTTTAGAAATTATTTGAATATCTATCTCCACCATTAGAATATAATTCCCATGGAGGTAAAGACTGTGTATATTTTGATTCACCACTGTGTATCCTAGGACTAGCACCATCTCTGAATTAACACATATTTGATAAGGGAAGAAAGAAGGGAGGGGAGAAGGAAAAGAAGAAGGAATGGCTGGAAATTATAAAAATGATTACTATAGTAAAAACTAGAAGTTTTTCTAATATTTAAGTATATAACTAAAATTTTTTCTTAAAACCTTCTTTATGATCTTTATGATCCAGTATATATTGTGTGAATGCCCTTCTGTGGTCCCTAAAAACTAAGGGTCCTGGGTAGTGTAGTAATTATCATGGTGCTGCTCAGATCGGAAGGCCAGAGTTCCAACCCCAGCTGGGAGATCTGAGGCAACTACCTTCACCTCACCATGGCTCCATTTCCTTCTGCATGAGAGGAAGATAATACAGTACTTACCTTACATAGTTGAGAAGAAATCAGGTAGCCCAAGTGAAGCACTCAGTAAATTCTTCATCAACACTAGCTTTTACCATCACCCATAACTGAATCCTCCTGTAACATGCTGTCACCCATGGGCTTCAGCTGTAGACACTGTTCATTTGCCCTCTTCTTCCCCTTCTGGCTACCTGGGCCCATCATGCCAAAACCCTCTTCACCCTCAAAGGCCTAACTCAGATGCTGTCCCTTTCAGAAAGTCTCTCATGTCCCTTTCATAAAAAGTATCCTATGTTGGCCCATTCACACTTGGTAAACTCTTGCATGGCACTTACAACAGGTACATGGGGAAAACACCCAACTGGTAAACTCTTGCATGGCACTTACAACAGGTACATGGGGAAAACAC
>NW_019154086.1:22198204-22222291 GCF_002288905.1 Enhydra lutris kenyoni
CCAACTGGTAAATTTTTATTTGAAAAATACCTAAAATGTATCTATAATAAAAGGTGCCTACTTTGCAACTAGATAAACATTTCTTTCTGTGCAATTCTTTTAAACTGTTCTTTCCAAACATAGTAATAATAATGGCGTTTTTAAAACCCTTCCCCTGTGCCATTATGGGACTGTTGTAAAACCTACCTCAGAGGACTGTGGAGGGGAAGCAGCAATAGGACAGCAAGAAATATAGTCTGCCCTGTGGGCCACCAGAAGAAGAAGAAGAAAAAAAAAAAAAAAAGAAAACAAAACAAAACAAGGACAGTAAGGAAGCAGCTGGCTGGAGGAAAGAACATTGCCTGCATCTCTAGAAGATTCTCTCAATGGAAGCCTCTGAGGGATATACAAAGATGGCCAAGAAACAGTCCGTATTTAGCTGCCTGCAGGCCCCGTGGGAACAATGCCATCTCACAGCAGTGCCAAACGACCGAGAGCTTTCCTTTCCCCCTTCCCATCCTCCCCGATGAGGGAGAAGATCCAACTTTAAATCAGATTTGGACCTTTTACTTTTATTTGGGATCAGACCATTTTCAGAATTGAAATAGTACTTGTGACTTTGAATATCTGAAAAATGTCTTAATCTCTAAAATGAAGCAGAAAATTCACTGATCAATCTGTACTTTCAACCAGCAGCCGAGGAAGGACTTTCCTGCCAAATAAATTTTAAAAGGACAACGGGAGTTTAAAATAAAGATGATTTCTGATTATATTTCGAGTAAGAGAGACAGGCAGAGAGAGAGGAGGAAGCAGGCTCCCCTCCAAGCAGAGAGCCCAATGCGGGGCTCGATCCCAGGACCCTGAGATCATGACTGGAGCAGAAGGCAGAGGCTTAACCCACTGAGCCACCCAGGTGCCCCTAAGCCTAGTATTATTAAGCACCATTTCCATTTTAAAGTTGAGGAAACTGGGGTGCATGGTGGCTCAGTCGTTAAGCATCTGCCTTTGACTCCCGTCATGATCCTGGGGTCCTGGGATCGAGCCCCGCATCGGGCTCTCTACTGGGCGGGAAGCCTCCTTCTCCCTACCCCATTCCTCCTGCTTGTGTTCCCTCTCTCACTGTGTCTCTTTCTGTCAAATAAATAAATAAAAATCTTTGAAGTTGAGGAAACTGAGGAGCGCCTGGGTGGCTCACTCAGTTAAACATCTGACTCTTGGTTTTGGCTCAGGTCCTGATCTCAGGGTCGTGAGATGGAGCCCCATGTCAGGCTCCATGCTCAGTGTGGAGTCTGTTTGGGATTCTTGCTCCCTCTCCCTCTGCCCCTCCTGCTATTGAGCGCTCTCTCGCTGTCTCTCAAATAAATAAATTTAAAAATAATAATAATAAGATGAGGAAACTGATACATTGAGAGCTTACATAAGTTTCCTCAAGATGCTCACTCAGCAAGTAAATCTGAGACTCAAGATTTGATCTCTGTATTTGAACCCAGGTTATGTTAAACTACTCTGCTCTAAGTAGTTAAACTCATAGCAATAATACTATCTTATGCAATCACATTAAACATTTTAAGTTAATTTTTTATATCCATAGTTTCTTTTCTTTCCTTAAAATAGGATTCTATACCAAAAACTCATTTTAATTGTTTGCTGAAATTTTCCGAGGCTTCCCTGGTAATCCCAATGCCTGGGGTCACTTCTCAATCCATGGAGGGGCTGCCACGGGGCTCTGGCTAAAGGTCTCTATTTCTATGGAAGTCACAAAATTATAGATCTTTCTGAACCCAGGAAATTCCATTTTTAGTCTTGGAGAACCTATCTCTTTGTCTAATTCTCTTCTCCCAAGAAGGCTGGGGCTGGACTTTCTTTGTATTAAAAAAGTTGGATTTTCAGTTTCCCTTTAAAAAATTGGAAGTCTGGCCCTTCTGGGCACACATCCCACAGAACAAAAGCTGGGACAGTGTAGCAGCTGCCTCCTTTATCCAAACCACATGCCCTCCAGCTCACCACAGACCCTTCTAGCGCACTCCTCCCATCATTTTATCTGCCAGACCCTTCTAAGCGTTTGGATTTGTTAACCTTGGCTTGGGTTTTTGCAGACTAAATCCAGGAAGGTTTGTTGTGACTTCTTCTTTGGAAAGTGTCATAATCCTCCCTGTAAGGGATTAAGCAAAACAAGCTACCTTTCTGGATGACAGGAAGAAAAAATTCAGGGGCAGGGGGAACCTCCAAATTTGATTTGCTACTTCTCCCTAGTGAAGAAAATATATTTCCATTCTTGTACACCTGAGTTGGTTGTCTGAAATGCACACCTGCTCCCACTGAGATGTAATGGCTATATTCAACATTCTGCAATGAACCAAGTAGGCCTTTAATAAATATTTATCGAATCAAGTTGTTTGACAATTCCCGAGTAGATTAGCACAAACATAGTAAAGTTCAGCATCCATGCCTAAACACAAACAAGAATTTGTTCTAGGGATTTTAATTGCATCTAGATTCACATGCACTAAGAAGTTTGCCAACTGTTACCCTTTGGAGTTGCAAAGTATACAGCTGAGAATGACGTCTTTGATTGCTGGCTAAGTAATTAGTTCTCTGGGCCTTAAAACATTATTTAAAAGGGAATCTTTAGAAAGATGTCACTTTATCCCAGATGTGCCATCTGTATGGGTTCAAACCTACATAAAGTAACAAAGGCTTCTGAAAAGTGAGCTGGATAAATTCAGTAACCTGGGATTTCCTCTGGTTAACAATGCTCCCAACTTATCAAGAAAAGACGTGTCCATGCTCTTTGGCTAACGGTTCAATGTAATTTAACATGTGTATATCTGGACCCAAGAAAGAGCAAAGGAGAGCAGGGAAGTGCCGAAATCAAGGCGCACTCTGTAAAATGAAGATGTTTGAAAGGATTTGTTGCCCTCACCGTTAATTATAGGCTGCTTCTCCAAGAATTCTCTTTAATGCTGGCTTTTCCTACTAGTGTAGCTCAGCAAAGTGACCTACTGTCAGCTTTCCAAACCACCTTCCTTCTAGCTTTTTTGCTTTTTCCACAGGACAAAATGCTTCAAGGATTGAATCATAGGTAGCTTATAAGAACAAATACTGGAGCCATTATATTTTCAGACTTCATTTGCTGTTTGGAAGCTGGGATCCCTTACCGTAGACATTGGACTGGCTTGCCCGCGGGGCTCAGGGGATCCCATGGTAGATAATAGCAGCAACAGCATCCAGGGATTAGCCATCGATTGCTAAATATTTTGCATGTGTTTTAAATATTCTCTCATCAATTCTTACAACCCATGTTTTATAAAGGTGGAATCAAAGCTCACAAAGGTGATGTGACCTGTTGCAAGTCACACAGTTATTGAACTAGGAGTTAAAAGCATCTCATCTGCTTTTATCTCGTGGTTCAATTCACAACGTATCCCTAAACCCCAGGCCTTGCTGGTGCCTTTAAAACACTCCAGGGAGGTGCAGAGAAGGGTCATGGCATTATGACTTTTGAGTAAGAGATGGGAAGATGCTTTATTCTTGTATTTGCTTGGGGGACGAAATGAAATCAGAAATGTATGATCCTGAGGATTCAAAACACACACACACATCGACACACACACACACACACACACACACACAAAACCTTTGAGCCATTAGCCTCAAGGCGCACCCTTGGCTGTGGCCGCATTATTGAGGGCTGGAAGTGTACATAGACCTTTTTGTCTAATCATCTAAAGTACTTAATCGGCCTCACCTAATCACACACAACAACCCTTTGAGACAGATTTCATTACTGGTCCCATTCTACAGGTTGAGAAGCTAGGAATTAGAGAAGTTAAATCACTTGTACAAGAACACACAGCCTAAGGGAATGCACAGCCTCGCTTCAAATCTAGTTCTGCCGATTGCAGCCCAAAGATGAATCTCCTTGGAAAAAATGATTTCTCCCTTCTCCATCCCCATTTCTCACTCTAAGCCCAATGCCACAATAATTGTGGATTCTTTTCTGTGGGGAGAGGGATTGTTAATCAAACATCAGAGTTCTCCCTTTGCTCTAGAGCACGGCTAGGCAGGTAACGCTGGCTGCCAGTCCTTCAAAGCTAACTGTGCCTGAGTTGCCTGCCCATCGTGTATAACTAGCTGAACTAGATAAACCAAAGTGCCTGACAAGGCAGACACTGGAAGGAAGGGTGGCAGAGCACAGCCCTCTTACTCAGAAAAGGAAGTTGGTGGGTCCTGAGTGCCTAGGATCCAGGAAAGCTGGGCTGCCAATGGCAAGTAGCGGTAATAATGTTAATCTGTAAATGTACCCCCTGTGATTTGCCTCCAGTTGGTACTGGTTGCATTAAAGTGATGTTCTACTTTCAAACACGTTTAGAAAACTTGGGCGTCTCATGGGTGACTATGAGAGCCGAGAGCATGCTGCGAAGGCCATGGGCACCCTGCCACACTGCGAGAGTACCCCAAAGTGGTGTGGCGCCTCCCGCATACCCTCAAATGCAGCACCCCCCACACACACATCGCATGCAAATCTTTTTATTGAATCATGTTGTCACCAAGTCCCACTTCAGAAGAAAATAAAGAAGTCTTTAGGGGAAATCATCTACTGTGATCAGAGGTTCGAGAAATTCCCCTTGTGGCTGAAGAACTTGGGCACCTGTCTGTGCTAGGACTGCCCCCGCAGAACCCACACAGGTATAAGGAGTACCCAGACAGACCACTGTGGGCGCTGTCACCCCAGGTCTATGTCCCAGAATGGACAGCAGCAAGTAGAAGACGCTTCTGTGGCTTTTCATTGACTCATTTCTCCAAACTCCACAGTATAGAATGTTATCAAAAACAAAATTAAAAAAAAAAAAACAAAAAACAGCCAACCTCAGATTTTTTTCAAGTTATTTAATTTTTTTATAAGATACAGGAAACTTAGTTCCATACAAGGGCCATGAAATGATACAGCTAAGCAAAATACAGAATATATTATTATATATTATAATTCTAAAGAATTAGTAAAGAGCATAGAACAGCTTGGGATTTGTGATCAGCTGACCTGGGTTGAACCCTGTTTAACCATTTATTGGATGTATAATCTTGGCTAAATTAGTATCTCTGAATCTCAGATTCCACATCTGTATGTACCCACCACTTAAGATATTGTGATGATTAAAATGTTAATGTCCATCAAATGCTTCTTATACAGCCCACCATAGAGTAAAAACTCAGCAGATGGTGCCTAATATTATTAAGAAAAGTAAGTCAAAGGACAAACAGCAGTTTTTCTCTTATTCCACCAAGAGTTAAATATCTTTAACCACTTACCAGGAAGAATTATAGAATACTCATCATTGTCTCATTTCTCCACAATGTCTTCTTATGTGACCTTGGGTAATAAAATGATTCATTTCAAAAAAACAAGAGGATAGAAAGAAAGTTATCCTAACAAGTTCATCTAACCTTTCTCAATTTCCTCATCTGTAAAAAGGAGCAGGGACACTTATCAGTGTTGTACAGATAAACTCAGTTTGTATATGTGAAAATACTTCGAAATTACATGATGCAGGGGCATGTGGCTGGCTCAGCTGGTTAGGAGTCCACTCTTGATTCTGACTACAGGTCATGATCTCAGGGTGGTGAGATCAGCCCCCCACATGGGACTCCTTGCTGGGTATGGAACCTGCTTGAGATTCTCTCTCTCCCTCTTCCTCTGCCCCACCCCCTACTCATGCTTCCCCACCTCCCCCAATAAATCTTTTTTTTTTTAATTACATGATGCAATTAAGTTCAAAATATTTTTATTTCTTTTTTGGGACAGAAGGGTTTGAAGATATAGGATATAGTTTTAAATAAAGAACACTGACTAACTGCCTCATCAAAAAGTGGCACTTTCTGTCTAATTTTATCCTTATTACTTAAGGTCAAACGACACCACTTTTTAAATTTTAACTTATCAATAGCAATGATCAATTATGAGATTAAAATATATTAACTGCTGGGAAAAAAGGAACTATTATCATCAGAGGGTCTCATATCTCTATCGTTTGTCTTCCCAGGTAAATTTGATGAAGAGAAAAATCACCTACACCACCATCAGATTTTCCCTGCCAGACCCAATATGTAGCATTCTGAACAGATTTTGACTAAAAGCCTTCCTTCAAAAGAGACAATGGTGCCTGCAGTGTATATGCTGCAATTAGTATCTTTTTTTTTTTTTAAAGATTTTACCTATTTATTTGACAGAGAGAAATCACAAGTAGGCAGAGAAGCAGGCAGAGAGAGAGGAGGAAGCAGGCTCCCCGCTGAGCAGAAAGCCCGATGTGGGGCTCGAACCCAGGACCTGGGATCATGACCTGAGCCGAAGGCAGCGGCTTAACCCACTGAGCCACCCAGGCGCCCCTGCAATTAGTATCTTTAAGTAACAAGGACTTTGCTTGTTGATGCATATTGATGGAAACACTTCCATCTACAGGTATTTTACTAATTGTATTTATTTATAATTGTATTTATTTAATTATGCTTTGCATATATACTGAAACCCGGCAAAGTGAACATTTCTACAGACAAATGTATTCTTATCCTGTTTTTTTACACACACACACGCACAAAATCCTCTGCTTCTTTCCAAAAAGGCTATTTTGGTTTAATGTGTATAACCCAGGTGGTTTCCCTGAGTAGGGCTTGGGTAGTATACTTTGCCAGGCTGATGAGACTATTATAGTCTGTACTTAAGACTTGAATATTTATATATCACAGTTTATTTACTGAAGTGGGTGAAATATTTTTAACTCTCACTTTCTCTTTACTGAGGGAATAATTTCCCTTGGAGAGAAAGAATATTATCAGCATGGAAATTAAAAGGTGTGATGATTTAAAAATAGAGCGGTGAAAAGAGCAAGTTCTAGGGTCATACTGCCTGCGTCTGCTTGTGGTAGCTGTGTGACTTCAGGCAAGTCTCTCAACGACTCTGTGCCTCAATTTTCTCATCTTTAAACTCAGTGGTAGATACACACAAACTCTCGTAGAATGCTGCTGATTTCTCCTTAAGCTGAGTGATTACAAATAAAGAACATAAAGGACAATAATGAGACCTAGCAGAAGAATTCATACATGTGCATGAACTCTTGCGACAACCAATTTGACATGATATTTTTCCTTTCGAGTAAGAAGGTAATAGTTTATTCAGCTTGGCTCAATGTAAGCTTTTCGGTTACTGTCTAAATTTAGTCTTATAATAATTTTTTTTAGGAGTGAAGCTGAAGTAGCACGTTTTAGTGTACCCGTGTGTTTACTATACACATGGTGGTTATTGCTACAAGTGAGTTAACAAAGCTCTTTTTTTCCTGTTGGTTTCAAGAACATTCATACTCAATGAAATGTGAACTCCCATATATTGTCTTCTGTGTGCCCTGCACGATCTGGGTTTATGTTTTACCTCTCACAGGTAATTCTTCCTTCAAAGTGATAATAGTCTAGCCCAGAAGTAGGTAAACTCCTGCCCATGGGCCAAATTGAGCTTATTGCCGGTTTTCATATGGCCTATGAACTAAGAATGGTTTTGATTAAATGGGTAGAGAAAAAAAAAATCTAAAGAAGAATTGTATTTTGTGACATGTGAAAATTATGTGAGATTAAAATTTCAGTATCTATTTAAAAAAGTGTTATTGGAACACAACCATATTCATTCCCTTACATATTGTCTATTTTCTTGGCTGCTTTTGTGCTACAACGGCAGAGTCCAATAGTTAGGACAGAAATCATATGGCTCACAAAGCCTAAAATATTTAGTATCTAGCCCTTAAAGAAAATATTGCTGACACCACCCCCAAACCCCATCTAGCCTAGCCTAACTCTATCCCAGAAAGAACAGAAGATTGGCACACTAACAAGATTATAGGCAAGATTCTATTAAGCAGAGGATAAGCTGGTATTTATCTGATGACTGTAGAATAATCTTCTGCTTCAAGACAAGAGAGGAAAAAAAAAGGAAAGAAAGACCAGTTATTTGCCTGCTAAAAAACTCTACTTAAGGATTACTCATCATAAGAATTTTCCCAAATTGTCTTATAGTGGTAGTTGGACCCTAATTATACTAAATGGGGACTTATTTGGGTTATTCCATTGTGATAGTAGACAGAGAGTGAGTCAGAAATTCAGGCAATTGAGACCAAACCAAAGCTCACCCCATATCCCAGACTGTTGGTGACATGTTAAATACCTACCAGGTTCACAGCTCTTCTGGGAAAGTGATGTAAAGCATTCCTCCCCCAGGAGGAACTGCCATGTTTGGTACCATTCAACATTCACCCACTCACTTCCGACTCTGTTGCAAGTATCACTGTCAGTTCTGAGGTTACAGGGATGATCAGGGAAGCACTGTCCATGTTCCCATGGAACTTAAAATGCAATGGAGGTGACAAACAATAAGTACATGAATAAAGAAAGAAATGTTGAAAAGTGATCTAAAAACACAAGATATTAAAAAAAACACAACTGTATGATTCCACTCATATGAAGTACATGGAGTAATCAAATTCATAAAGACAGAAAGAAAATGGTGGTTGCCAGGGAGGGAATAGTGAGTCATTATTTAGCGGGTACAGATTAAGTTTAACAAAATGAAAAGAGTTTCTGGAAGTGGGGCGCCTGGGTGGCTCAGTGGGTTAAGCCACTGCCTTCGGCTCAGGTCATGATCTCAGGGTCCTGGGATCGAGTCCCGCATCGGGCTCTCTGCTCAGCAGGGAGCCTGCTTCCCTCTCTCTCTCTCTCTCTCTCTCTCTGCCTGCCTCTCTGTCTACTTGTGATCTCTCTCTGTCAAATAAATAAATAAATAAAAATCTTAAAAAAAAAATTTAAAAAAAAAAAGAGTTTCTGGAAGTGAATGGTGGTGATGGGTACACAATCTGAATGTGCTTACTACCACTGAACTGTACACTTAAAAGTAACTAAAATGGTCAATTTCATGCTATTTGTATTTTACCACAATGTTTTAAATTGGGGGAAAAATACTAGAGATAAAGGGATGGTTCTACAAGTTTCCATAAAGAGGAGGAAAAATAACAAAAGACAGGTCATCCACAAAAAACAAAAAACAAAAAAAACAAACAAAAAAAACAAAACAACAACAACAACAAAAAGAAAAAAAAAGAACATTCAGCTTCTGATCAGGAACCCCGGATGCTAGATAACAGGGAAGAAAAAATTTGAATTCAAAATTCTGTGCTGAAATTATCTTCAACTTACCTTCTCTACTCAGATACATTAAAGATACATTAACTAACCACGAAAATGAAAAAAGTCGTTTTCAGATAAACACACAGGCATACACAAGGTATCATGATGGTGGCTGGCTAAGGGGCTGATGTTTATGTTCATGTATTTTCCGTTTTTAAAAATATTTTGAATAAGTAATTCATTCACATGCTTCAAAAATCAGAATACATAGAAAGATATATCTGGTGCTCAGGCCCATATTCTCAGATGGTCCTTATTGCTCATTTTCAGAAGTAAACATTGTTGTTAGATTCTCATGTAACTTTCAGAGTATCACTATTCATACAGAAGCAAATTTGAATATAGATTCTTTCTCTTCCCATAAGTGGGGTGGTAGAGTGAGGCCTGAGTAGCAGGAAGACAGCCATGTACAGATCCAGGAGGAGAATGTTCCAGGGAGAGGAAAGAGAGAGACGGGAGACCCTGAGGCAGGAATGGTTGTCATGTGTTTAAGGATCAGAAGTAAGGTCAAAGCAAAGAATGCCAAAATAAGGCTCAAAGGAAAGTCAGACTGCATGAGGGAGAGTGTGGCAGGAGAAAAGGTAGAAAGGAAGGGAAAAGACCTGTGACCCCACCTAGAATGATATTTGATAGCTGGCCAACCCTATCTTCATTGAGCAACTGCCTGCCATGGTAGCCATTCCCGTCTACCGCCGAAGGACCCTTATGATGGTATGACATCAAAAAAAGGATCCAGTGGACCCCCTACTTGTTCCAGGAAATGGCCAGCTATGGTACAGCCCCACCCCTAGCACTGAACAATTGGCCTTTTTTCTTTTTTTAAGATTTTATTTTTTATTTGACAGAGAGAAAGAGATCACAAGTACACAGAGAGGCAGGCAGAGAGAGAGGGGGAAGCAGGCTCCCTGCTGAGCAGAGAGCCCAATGTGGGGCTTGACCCAGGACCCTGAGATCATGACCTGAGCTGAAGGCAGAGGCTTTAGCCCACTGAGCCAACCAGGCGCCCCACAATTGGCCTTTTTTGAAACCTCCCTGGGTGGTTCACTTGCCCCTGTGGCCAACCAAGGAATGCTGTGTTTCTAAAGTTCAAATAGAAATTCTCCCCCACTTCCAAAAAATCCCACCTAAATAGGATGTTTGCCAATCAGAGACAGTGTTTCCTCTTTGTACACTACAAACGTACTCTACTTTCCACCACCTTAGAAACCCTGCTAAAACAAACCTGCTGACAGACGAGTTCCCTTGCCCAGTTTAGGGAGAAGCGGCCTTTGCTCATTTTGTCTTTGACACAGTTCCGTCTTTGACATCACATTTGGCCTAAATACAGGGCCCTCCCTTTCCCCAGCTCTGAAATGGAGAGGGAAGAGAAGAGGGAGAAATTAGCAATTTTTTTTGTTTATTTATTACTTTATTTTATTTTAGTATTTTTTATGCTTCTTAAAATCTACTATCTTAAAAATCTCAAAATCTTAAAATCTTAAAATCTACTATACCCCAACTGATCTCTATTTTGTCCAATACATGCATAGACATAAACTCATGAAACTTCCCAAGTTTTATTAAAATGATATTAAAAAAATCTTTGATATAGTTACTATAAAGCAATATTATGACTTAATATGCATTTTTAGATAAATTATGATGAATTCTTTAAAATTCTAATTATAGTTTAAATGACTTAATTGCTATTCAAAAACAACACTTCATATACCCAATTCAATAGACTTCTTTAAAACATTCCAAAGGATTAAAATAATCATGTATACGCTGTAATTTCACCTTAATTATGTATTTCTATGACTGGTTTTCAGTTTCTACAATTTCTGTTTTCTTTGTAAACCATCTTTCTTCTCCATGGTATTTCTTGTTTGACAAAGGGGTAACGGCAAAAAGATGAGAATCTAAATTTTTAAATGTTTTTATATTAAAAACAATGTATACTTAGAAAAATTTAAAACAGCATAAAGTGGGTAAAATAAGAGGTGAAACTTATAAGAGGTGAAATAAGAGGTGAAACCATGAATTCTACTCCCATGAAGTAATCAAAATATGAAGTGTGTGTGTCTGTGTGTGTGTGCACACACATGCATGTGTGTATTAAAAAAAATTAAATAAAGAGTGGGATTTTGTGAAGAGTTTTAGCCAACTGCAAAATTAGCGGACACATAGTCCACACAAGACTGCTCTCACTTCTGACACCAACTGTAAGTTTGTGGGGATCCCAAAGCCATCATCAGATTTGAACATTTTCTAGGACTCAGAACTCCCTGAAAGCTGTTATACTCACGGTTACAGTTTATTTCAGGGAAAGGATACAAATGAAAATCGCCTGATAAAGGAATTACATAGGGCAGAGTCCAGGGAAGTACCAGACGTAGAGCTCCCATTGTCCTCCCCCCTAAAGTGTTAGGACGCTTGTGTAACAATATACATGTTTGTAACAATATACAAGGAATATTGCCAACAAAGGAAATACACCCACGCCTCAGTGCTCAAAGTTTTTGGGCCTCTATGATATAGGTATGATTGATAGGCTCATCCCCCACCTCTTTGAAGTCAGTCTCCAGGTTGTCTGACCCAGCATGATCCTACATGACATTGCTGGGTTGTCTGGTGTGGCTGGCTCCTGCAACATATTGTTAGACCATCTGGTGAACCAACACTCAGGAAAACAAAGACACTCCTTTCTGACCTGTCATTCCAAAGGCTTAGTGTTTACCCCCAAGGAGCCAAGGTTGAAGGTCAGAGTAGGGGATGGAGTGCTGTTTCAACATTGATATGCTCTGTTTGCACATTACACATAAAAAGAATATCCTTTTTTTTTCCAGAAAGGAAATCTGTTTCCTTACTTTCCGCTGAACCCCGTTTGTTTGTTTTTTTCTTTAAAGGTATAGATCTTTCAGCAAATCTTTTCTTTTCCTGATGTTGATGGAGCATGCAGAGAAATGGTTCTCTGCTACAGTAAAATTAACAGCCAGAACATGTAGAAACTTGGACCCAACTCTTCTTCTCAGACTTAAGTCAACAATCAAGTCTGGTAATGGCGGTCCTTAAAACACATCTTCTCATCTAAAGGAATAGTGTCCACTCAGTTCTAGCTGATGGTTGCATGGTGAAAATAAGAGAACAGTTTCCTAAGAAAGGTAGATAATCTGAAATCACTCAATTCATTTCATTTGTGTGAAAGTCACATAGAATAAAATTAACCATTTTAAGGTGAAAAATTCAGTAGAATTTAGCACACTCACTATGTTATGCAATCAGCACCTCTATCTAGTTCCAAACCATTTCCATCATTCCAGAATAAAATTACACAGCTCTTCCCACTCTTCCTTCCTTCCAGCAACTAAAAGTCACCAATCTACTTTCTGTTTGTATGGATTTACCTATTCTGGGCAGTTCATGTGAATGAAATTACACAATATGTGATCTTTTGTGTCTGGCTACTGAAATCACTCCATTTTAAATGTGGTCAAAATGCTAAAAGAAACAGTGAACAACAATACTGGGTTAGATTAACATATTAGGATGGGTATGGCCAACCAGCCACTAATTAATAGCTGATATTATTAATATTCTGATATGAAAAGACAGAAGAGGCTATAGATAGAATTTAATTAAAAGAAGGGGCCTGACAAGATGTTTTCTAGGAAGACAAGGAATTGAGCTAGATCACTATATTCATAAACCCAGTCAAGGACACAGAATCCTGTAGAGAGAACCTGTTAGGATCATGGTTTCAATAAGAAAGCTAGGCCCAGTGTCTAGAAAGTCTTCGAGAGTATAGAGAAAAGAACTCCAAAAGTGGCAATCAAGTAGACTGCAGACTTACAAAACATGGAAGATTAAAAAAAAAAAAGAAGAGAAAAGAAAGTTATGGAGTAAAGTAGAATAATGGTAGAGATGATGCCCATTGGAACTCAGCTTGAAAGACAGCTTTGCTTTGATGCTTAACATTTTATTCTCAGGTTCTCCATCAGAAAATGAGTATAATTACCCATTGTGTTGGATTGGTGTTAGGATTATAGATATTCTTTATATAATATCTGGCACAAATTAAAAATTATTAAGTATGAATTATTATAATAATGAGACCAGTATCAACAGAGTTATTTTTTGGTTTTGTTTTTGTCTTCAGAAGTTTAAGTCAAAACTCCTAGGAAAGACATTTGCTCTCTGGCCTGTCTTTCTGTTCCTTGCTCGTGCAGGTAGAACACCACAAACTGGTAGAGCAAAGCCTCAGAGGGCTTAGTAGGCCCTAGATAGAAGGCAAGAGGTGTGTCTTACAAAAGTATCTGAAGCAGCTTTACCACTAGTTTAGAGGAATGGTCGCGGACTTTTAAATTGAATCTAAATAATTTTACTCATTGGAAAGGATGACAGATGGATAGTGTGACCCCCTGTAATCCTTTTTAGTTGTGGAAATGGCAGTTAGTGGAGGGATTAAGCTTGTCAGTGTCACGCTGCCAACTGGGCAGATCTCAAATTGAGAAGGACAATTTCTGTGTCAGACTAAGTAGGTCAAATTTTTGTGCCTCTTCCATAAAGTCCCCTGCCAAGCAGAGGGTGAAAATTCAGGGGCACCTGTTGATTTGACAGAATTTAGATTTAACTTTTTCAAATATTTTTGGCAATTGAGCATTTAAGACCAATAGGGAATTATACCAATACCTCCATAATCCAAATGACATTTTGGTCTATTTAAAATAAATTTTGCATCATAAAGAAAGATTTAAAGATATGACCCCAAGTCTTAGCTATTATCTAATCTTAAATAATCTCCATGTTTTTGAGATGCAATGTGTTCTGTATAATGTGAAATAAGGAGTAGGAGCATCTTTAACTCCTTAAAATTCTATTTTCTGATTAGCTCTGTGTACATTAATGATAAAAGTCTAACTTCATTTCCAGAAGTTAAATGTCTTTCTACTTAAACAATTGACTTGAATTAGTTAAGAGGAAAAAAGTCTGATTTTTAGAACTCAGTCTACCCAAGAAAAGAAAATAAAGTCTGACACTGTCATTTCTCTCTTAATAAATGAGATGCATGGGTTTGCCATGTTAAATCTTTTTCTTAGGGTTTTCAGTGATCCTTGACTTGGGTGGAAGTAGGTGTAATGTTGACAAGAAGGATGTGGATCTACAGAACAGATTTGGACCCAGTAATTTTAGGAAGCAGGGAACTTAAGATGAGCCAGTTTTTGTTAGATCCTGAGACTCGAGAAATTAATAAAGCTATTGATTCAACAGGGGTAGGAACAAAATTGTGGGGAGTGAGGTCCTAGTTTCTGATTGATTAAGCTATGATGTGGCAGGAGAGCAGGAGGCAGAAATTATTTAAACTAGTATTTCCAAATACAATAGTTACTAATAGTGTTAAACAGATGAATTTAGGTTACATATATATGATATATTAATATTTTTAATTATATTTTCTATGATAATTTATACTGACTTTCTATTTATATTGACAACATATGATTTGTTTTACATTTATTTGGTCAAATGAAAAAACTTTTAATTTAAAAAAGTGGAAAAGTTTGTGATATAATGAACACTGGGTATTATATAAGACTGATGAGGGATACCTGGGTGGCTCAGTCAGTTAAGCACCTGCCTTTGGCTCAGGATCCCAGGACTGAGTCCCGCATTGGGTTCCTTGCTAAGCAGGGAGTCTGCTTCTCCCTCTGCCTGCCTCTCTCTCTCCCTTTCTCTTTCTCTGACAAATAAATAAAATCTTTAAAGAAAATAAAAACTACTTAAAAACAAAAAAGACTGATGAATCACAGCCCTGTACCACTGAAACCAATAATACATTATATGTTAATTAATTGAATTTAAATTAAAAAGTATTTTTAAAAATGGTGAAGTTTCATGAAACATGCCAAAAATTATGAAGCTTGTGTATGAATGACTGGTTTGTGAAACATTCATTCATTTCAGTTAAAAAGGCAGATAGCTTTTTAAATTGAAATACATCTAATCCTAGGAGGCACTGGGCATGTGAATTGACATTCTGAGACCTGTCAAAAATTGGATTTGGTGGGGTGTGTGTTTCTGGATTTTATTTATTTTTTTTTTTAAAGATTTTATTTCTTTATTTGAGAGAGAGACAGTGAGAGAGAGCATGAGCCAGGAGAAGGTCAGAGGGAGAAGCAGACTCCCCATGGAGCTGGGAGCCCGATGCGGGACTCGATCCCGGGACTCCGGGATCATGACCTGAGCCGAAGGCAGTCGTCCAACCAACTGAGCCACCCAGGCGTCCCTGTTTCTGGATTTTAATTTTTACCTTTGTGTATTTAAATTTTTAAGTCCTATAAAATAGTCTAACAGATAATAAACAGAAAAAGGTATCATTTCTCCAATATCCAAAATGAAGATGAATAATACAAAGAATCAGAAAACATCAGTCCAACTGTGACAACTTTAAATATGAGCTAGAAAGAGATGTAATAAAAGTCAGCAACCCATGTGAAATACAGACATTTTGGTATTTGCTTGACACATTTACACCTTATAAATTGAGAACTGCACCTACAGTAATACAAAATCAATCCCAATTAAAAGCTATGTTTAGGAGCACCTGGGTGGCTCAGTCGGTTAAGCATCTGTCTTTGGTTCAGGTCATGATCCGAGTCTGGGGCTCCCTGCTGGGTGGGGAGTCTGCTTCTCCTTCTGTGCCTCACCCTGCTTGTGCTCTCTCTCTCAAATAAATAAAAATCTTTAGAGTTTAAAAAATAAAATAAAAGCTATGTTTAATTCAATCTAATTATATTAATCTTCTGTCAAAAATAAATTCACACAATGGCTTAAGACACAAACAACACAATAGAATCTTTTAAATGTGATTGAGCACATTGGCATAAAGAAAAGACATCGTGGATATCATGGTGTATAGTCTGCAGGCTGTGTGGTCATGCTGGGAGTGGACTGCAAAGTTGCTGATAAGCTTTCTAACAGCCAAAATAAACGCAAATGCGTAATTAGTCACAACGGGGGTGGCAAACTATGGCCCGTGGGCCAAATCCCATCTGCCACCTGGTTTAGTAAACAGTTTCACTGGAACATAGCCATGCTCATTTGCTCTTATATTGTCTATAGCTGTTTGTCGGTTACAACTGAAGGATTGAGTAGTTGCAACAGAGACTGTATGGCCGAAAGGGAAAAGTTTGCCAAATCCAGAGTTACAATGTTATAGCATCTAATTTAAAAATTCACTGGCTCAGTGAGTTTTTTTTTTTTTTAAAGATTTTATTTATTTATTTGACAGAGATCACAAGTAGGCAGAGAGGCAGGCAGAAAGAGAGAGAGGAGGAAGTAGGCTCCCTGCTGAGCAGGGAGCCCGATGCGGGGCTCGATCCCAGGACCCTGGGATCATGACCTGAGCTGAAGGCAGAGGCTTTAACCCACTGAGCCACCCAGGTGTCCCTCGGTGAGTTTTTAAAAATACAACTGTTTTTAGTTATTAAAAGGCATTGATATTGATTAAATGTTTATCTTTATCAAAATGGATGTGATATTTTTGCATCAAATTTGTGTTTATATTGCCATAGTAATAGATTAGCTGAGTTAAGTTGCATTGTCAACTTTGGTTAGCCAAAGCTCATCTCTTGTATGAATTAAGTATGATATACTCCCACTTTCCTAACTTATGAATCTAAAAAGGAACTGCCTGCAAGGCCCCGATCTAAAATAAATCCATTACCGGGGCGCCTGGGTGGCTCAGTGGGTTAAGCCTCTGCCTTCGGCTCAGGTCATGGTCTCAGGGTCCTGGGATCGAGCCCCGAATCGGGCTCTCTGCTCAGCAGAGAGCCTGCTTCCCTTCCTCTCTCTCTCTGCCTGCCTCTCTGCCTACTTGTGATCTCTATCTGTCAAATAACTAAATAAAATCTTTAAAAAAATAATAAATAAAATAAAATAAATCCATTACCTAACAGCCACCTTTTACACAAAGATTTGTAAACATGGTCTTCTATGATTTAGGGTGCATCACGGTAATCATTAATTTCAAAGGAAAAGCAATCTCTCAATAAAGGATATTTCCTCCTGCTCTGTCTTACGTCCAGATCAACAGCAACTATCATGTAATGGATTCAGGGCAATGCATTGCAAGAAAAGGACATGGATGTCAATAAAGCTTCTTTAAAAGTCTTTCCAACAGCTTGGACTTCAGAGAAGGCAGAAAATGCAGGTGGAGGGAGGCAATCTGAGCTGTGACCAGGCGAAGGGTGTCCATTCTCAGGTCTGACTCCTAGCAGCCTAAATTTGAAGCTGACTTTACTACCTGACTGAACCTGCTTGGTCCAAGAGTGGACCTGATATGGGTTAGATTATCAGATTCTGTCTCCAGAGAACTGGGAAGGCCCTGGGATGTTGGTGTTCAGATGTACCAAGAGTAGCACCCAGAAAAAGGAGGTTCAAGCTCCACTACTGAGCGTAAACACCAGGGCTCCCCTGATTCCTGGCTCACTGAAGCCTGGTGGTCCACATTCTCCTTAGTTCCTGTGAATTCCCCATCCTTTCCTAACTTCTATCACCTGTATCCAAAGGAAATTTACAACTTGTCCAGATGGTATCTTTTCAAATACTTAAGGATAGTTATCATATCCCTCTAAACTTCCTTTCCACATGAAACGTACCTATTAATTCTTTCTTCAAAATCATTTTGCTGGAGGAGAAAAATCCCAACCATCTAAACAAACAAATTTTTAAAAATAGAATTTAATCTCAAGCTCTGACCCCAGTCTCCTTAAAACCTTGTGTCAAGAACTGAACACAATGCTTCAGGCATGATATGATCAGCACAGAGTAAGACAGTACTATCACCTCCCCTATTATAAATATGATATTTCTACTAATGCAGCCACAGGCCATATTTGGGGTTTTTTTGATAAACACATCATACTAATGACCTTACATTTAATAAGTCAGTCATGTTTTTATCATTAAACTGATATGACAGCTCAGTTATCCTGTTACTTTTTGAATTTAGGTATATAAACTTATATTTACTACTACCACATCTGATTGTATTAATTTACTCATTTTTCCAGTTTACCAAGATACCTTTAAGTTAGTAGTAATTAGTTATAATTCCTGTGTGTAGAAAACATGGTAAGTATTTTATGTCTGTTATGTTACTTCATTTTCACAAATATATATTTTTAATACCTATTTTTTTAAAGATTTTATTTATTTATTTGACAGACAGAGATCACAAGCAGACAGAGAGGCAGACAGAGAGAGAGGAGGAAGCAGGTTCCCCTCGGAGCAGAGAGCCCGATGTGGGGCTCGATCCCAGGACCCTGGGATCATGACCCAAGCCAAAGGCAGAGGTTTTAACCCACTGAGCCACCCAGGTGCCCCTTCATTTTCACAAATATTCAATGAGAAATATGTTTATCTGTCCCCAGCTTCCTCCACCCACTTCCCCCTCACCCTTGTAAGGGAAAACCTAAATCTTTTGATTGAAGTTAATCTTCTTAGTGGAGGTGAATAGCAATCCTACCAGGATAGAATTGTACAAATAGCAGTGTATAAATTTAAAAACAACAACAACAACAACAACAACTAAAAATGTTGCATGAAAAATGTGTGTGTCTATGCTATGTGTAAATGGATAACAACAAGAGCATGGAGGAAGGTCATAACTAAAAGGATGAGATACCAAAAGAGCAATCCATTAAAGAAATAATTGATAATCTGGACTTCATTAAATTGTAAAACTTCTACTCTGTGAAAGACAGTGTCAAGAAAAGTGGAAGACAAGCCCCAGACTGGCAGAAAATATTGACAAAAGACACATCTGATAAAGAATTATTATCCAAAATATACAAAGAACTCTTAAAACTCAATAATAAGAAAACAAACAACCTGGTTTAAAAAATGGGCCAAAGACCATAACAGACAACCTCACCAAAGATATACACACGGCAGGTAGGCATATGGAAAAACCATTGACATCATGTGTCATCAGGGAAATGCAAATTAAAACAACAATGAGATACCACTACATGCCTATTAGAAGGGCCAAAATTCGGAACCCTGACAACAGCAAATGCTGATGAGAATGTAGAGAAACAGGAACTCTCATTCATCACTGGTAGGAATGAAAAATGGTACAGCCACTTCAGAAGACAGGGTGGCAATTTCTTACAAACTACAAACATATTCTCACCATAGAACCTAGCAATTGTGCTCTTTGATATTCATCCAAAGGAGTTGAAAATTTATATCCACACAAAAACCTGCACATTGATGTTGCTAGCAGCTTTCTTCATAATTGCCAAAATATAGAAGCAAGCAAGATGTTCTTCAGCAGGTGAATGGATAAATAGTGATATACACAGACAATGGAAAATTATTCAGCACTAAAAAAATACTGCTAATAATAAACTACAAGCCATGCAAAGACATGGAGGAAATTTAAAGGCACATTGTTAAGTGAAAGAAGCCCATCTGAAAAGGCTACATACTATATGATTCCAAATATATGACATTCTGGAAAAGGCAGAATTATGGAAATAATAAAAAGAAAAGTGGTTACCAGGGGTGGGGGTTTGAGGGAAGGATGAATAGGTGGAACACACAGGACTTTTAGAGCAGTGAAAATACTCCGTATGACATTATAATGATGGAAATATATCATTTCACATTTGTCTAAACTCCACAACACCAAAAGGGAACACCAATGTAAATTGTAGTCTTTGGGTGATGATGATGTGTAACGTGGGGTCATCAATTGTAACAAACGTACCACTCTGGTGGGGGTTGTTGATAATGGGGGAAGCAGTGCATGTGTGGGGACAAGGGTATATGGGCAATCTTTGCACCTTCTTCTCGGTTTTGCTCCAAAAAATAAAGTCCTTTTGACTAAAAACAAACAAATGAACCAACAAAGGAGATGAGTTTGAGAGAGGTTAGGTAACCTGACAAAAGTTACAGAGCCAGCAGGTGGTGAAGCCAATCTTTAAAACCCAATCTTCATTTAACTATGACGCTCTGGTGCCTCCAAAGTGTAAACAACCAGTTGCTTCCCAAATGTTGATTTTCTTGATCATCAAGTTTTCTAAACAGACTTTCTATATTTTCATTTACATCATTTTAGAAGGAGAGAGCCCAGTGGCAATCTCTGAGAAATGCTTTTAAAGGTTGATGTCGTGGAAGAAGTTGCTGTGTCAATGTCAAAGAGGTTAGCAGTTCTCCTCTAGGATTTTGATGGTTTCCTGTCTCACATTTAGGTCTTTCATTCTGAATTTACTTTTGTGTACAGTGTTAGAAGGTGGACCGGTTTCATTCTTCTGCATGTTGCTGTCCAGTTTCCCCAATATCATTTGTTGAAGACACTGTCTTTTTTCCATCGGATATTCTTTCTTGCTCTGTTGAAGATTAATTGCTCATTTTGTTGGTGGTCTATTTCTGGGTTTTCTCTTCTGTTCCATTGATCTACATGTCTGTCTTTGTGTGAGTCCTATATTGTCTGGAAAACAGTATGGATATGCCTTACAAAGTTAAAAACAGAAATACCATACAATCCAGCAATTGCACTATGAGGTATTTACCCAAAGGATATAAAAATACTGATTAGAAGGGATACACACACCCCAGTGCTTATGCAGCATTATCAAGCCAAAGTATGGAAAGAGCCCAAATGTCCATCAACTAACGAATGCATAAAGAAGCTATAGGATACATACATATAGAGTGAAATATTACTCAGCCATAAAAAAGAATGAAATCTTGCCATTTGCAATGACATGGATGGAGCTACAGTGTTTTACGCTAAGCAAAATAACGCAGGCAGAGAAAGACAAATACCATATGATTTCACTTACATGTGGAATTTAAGAAACAAAACAAGTGAACATTGGAGAGAGAAAAAAAAGAGAGAGAGAGAGAGAGAGGCAAACCAAGAAACTCTTAATTCTTAATTACAGAGAACAAAGTGCTGGTTACCAGGGGAGAAGTGGGGAGGGGTAGGTGATGGGGATTAAGGAGGGCACTTGTGGTGATGAGAACTTGGTGTTGTATGTGTGTGATGAATCACTGAATTCTACATCTTAAACAAGTGTTGTACTGTACATTAACTAATTGGACTTTAAATAAAATCTTGAAAAAAATAAAGGCTGATATCTTTATTTTAATCAGCACCCATGAGTACATTAAATTTACTTTATTGAAATATTATCCCTCTCCATTTCTCAGACTTTTCCACCAGAACGAAACAAATCTTTTCCAAATCCTTGCTTAAGTCCACTTATATTGTACCTACAATTTTCCCCTGAGAGAGCAGTCAAATTACTCTGTCAAAAAAGTATATAACCTTTCCAGAAAACAATTTAGAAGTACCTACTAAGGCTCACAGAAATGCTCTTACTCAGCCATCTCATAAAGTTTCCCTTCAGGAATATATGCCAAGGAAATAATTCAGCTTTTTGTACATAAGTCTTTTTCTGAATTTTAGATTATTTATAAAGTTTTTTCTATTTTTGAGTTCTGTATTATTTAGAAAGGTAAAAATGCAAGCATAGTAAAAATAGAATTACAAGTCATGTTACATCATGTAATGAACTGTGATACAGACTTTTAAATATTGATTTTGAAAAATACACATTTACATGGGTAAATGCTCATGATAATACAAGTGAAAAATAAAGATGCAAGGGGTGGGGTGCCTGGGTGGCTCAGTGGGTTAAGCCTTTGTCTCCTGCTCAGGTCATGATCTCAGGGTCCTGGGATCGAGCCCCACATCAGGCTCTCTGCTCAGTGGGGAGCCTGCTTCCCCTTCTCTCTCTCCCTGCCTCTCTACTTGGGATCTCCGTCAAATAAATAAATAAAATCTTAAAAAAAAAAAGATGCAAGTGCATCAAGTATGATCTAATTTCTAAAGTATATTTAACATGTATAAGTGATGTGTGTTACATAGATACGTTAAATAACTCAACTTGTCTGTACTTCATTAGTCTGTAGATCTAAAGAGTATATATATTCATATACATTTTTTTACTGAGTTATCCAACCTCCTGCAAAGCTGTGCCCAAGTATTTCAAAATACATATCTATATATTTCCGAATTCAAGTAACTTAAGTATATTTCTGAAATATGCAGTTGACCCTTGAGTAACACAGGTTTGAACTGTTCAGGTCCACTGGGCACGTGGATATTTTTCAATAAATACTTAACAGAACTATAAATATATCTTCTCTTCCTTATGATTCTCTTTTTTTAAACTATATTTTATTTTTTTCAGTGTTCCAAGATTCGTTGTTTATGCACCATACCCAGTGCTCCGTGCAATACGTACCCTCCTTAATACCCACCACAAGGCTCACCCAACCCCTCACCCTCCTCCCCTCCAAAACCCTCAGTTTGTTCCTCAGAGTCCACAGTCTCTCATGGTTCGTCTCCCCCTCCGATTTCCCCCAACTCCCTTCTCCTCTCCATCTCCCAATGTCCTCCGTGTTATTCCTTATGCCCCACAAGTAAGTGAAACCATTTGATAATTGACTCTCTCTGCTTGACTTATTTCACTCAGCATAATCCCCTCCAGTCCCAACCATGTTAATACAAAAGTTGGATATTCATCCTTTCTGATGGAGGCATAATATTCCAATGTATATATGGACCATATCTTCTTTATCCATTTGTCTGTTGAAGGACATCTTGGCTCTTTCCACAGTTTGGTGACTGTGGCCATTGCTGCTATGAACATTGGGGTACATACAGATGGTCCTTCTTTTCACTACATCTGTATCTTTGGGGTAAATACCCAGTAGTGCAAATGCAGGATCACAGGGTAGCTCTATTTGTAATTTTTTTTTTAAGATTTTATTTATTCATTTGACAGATAGAGATCACAAGTAGGCAGAGAGGCAGGCAGAGAGAGAGGAGGAAGCAGGCTCCCGGCCAAGCAGAGAGCCAGATGCGGCGCTTGATCCCAGGACCTTGGGATCATGACCTGAGCCGAAGGCAGAGGCTTTAACCCACTGAGCCACCCAGGCGCCCCTCTATTTGTAATTTCTAAAGGAATCTCCACATTGTTTTTCAAAGTGGCTGCACCAACTTGCATTCCTACCAACAGTGTAAGAGGGCTCCCCTTTCTTCACATCCTCTCCAACACTTGTTTCCTGTCTTGTTGATTTTGGCTGTTCTGACTGGTGTAAGGTGGTATCTCAATGTGGTTTTGACTTGAAGTTCCCTGATGGCCAATGATGATGAAGATTTTTTCATGTGTCTGTTAGCCATTTGTATGTCTTCTTTGGAGAAGTGTCTGTTCATGTCTTCTGTCAATTTTTTGACATGATTAATCTGTTTTTTGAGTGTTGAGTTTGAGGAGTTCTTTATAGATCTTGGATATCAGCTCTTTGTCTATAGTGTATTTTGCAACTATATTCTCCCATTCCGTGGGTCGCCTCTTTGTTTTGTTGACTGTTTCCTTTGCTGTGCTGAAGCTTTTGATCTTGTTAAGTCCCAAAAGTTTATTTTCACTTTTGTTTCCTCTGCCTTTGGAGACATGTCTAAAGAAGTTGCTGTGGCCGATGTCGAAGGGGTTACTGCCTATGTTCTCCTCTAGGATTTTGATAGATTCTTGCCTCACATTGAGATCTTTTATCCATTTCAAGTTTATCTTTGTACATGGTATAAAAGAATGGTCAAGCTTCATTCTTTTATATATAGCTGTCCAATTTTCCCCAGCACCATTTATTGAAGAGACTGTCTTTTTTCCACTGTATATTTTTTTCCTGCTTTGTCAAAGATTATTTAACCATAGAGCTGCGGGTCCATATCTGGGCTCCCTACTCTGTTCCACTGGTCTATGTGTCTGTTTTTTGTGCCAGTACCATGCTGTCTTGGTGATCACAGCTTTGTAGTAAAGCTTGAAATCAGGC
>NW_019154086.1:22222391-22271219 GCF_002288905.1 Enhydra lutris kenyoni
CCTATGTTCTCCTCTAGGATTTTGATAGATTCTTGCCTCACATTGAGATCTTTTATCCATTTCAAGTTTATCTTTGTACATGGTGTAAAAGAATGGTCAAGCTTCATTCTTTTATATATAGCTGTCCAATTTTCCCCAGCACCATTTATTGAAGAGACTGTCTTTTTTCCACTGTATATTTTTTTCCTGCTTTGTCGAAGATTATTTAACCATAGAGCTGCGGGTCCATATCTGGGCTCCCTACTCTGTTCCACTGGTCTATGTGTCTGTTTTTTGTGCCAGTACCATGCTGTCTTGGTGATCACAGCTTTGTAGTAAAGCTTGAAATCAGGCAACGTGATGCCCCCAGTTTTGTTTTTCTTTTTCAACATTTCCTTAGCAATCAGGGTCTCTTCTGGTTCCATACAAATTTTAGAATTGTTTGTTCCAGCACTTTGAAAAATGTCGGTGAAATTTTGATCAGGATGGCATCAATAGTACAGATTGTTCTAGGCAATATAGACATTTTTTTTAAAGATTTTATTTATTTTCGACAGACAGAGATCACAAGTAGGCAGAGAAGCAGGCAGAGAGAGAGAGAAGGGGAGGCAGGGTCCCCGCTGAGCAGAGAGCCTGATGCGGGGTTTGATCCCAGGACTCTGGGATCATGACCTGAGCTGAAGGCAGTGGCTTTAACCCACTGAGCCACCCAGGCGCTCCGACAATATAGACATTTTAACAATGTTTATTCTTCCGATCCATGAGCTTGGAATGCTTTTCCATCTTTTTGTGTCTTCAATTTCTTTCATGAGTTTTCTGTAGTTCCTTGAGTACAGATCCTTTACCTCTTTGGTTAGGTTTATTCCCAGGTATCTTATGGTTCTTGGTGCTATAGTAAATGGAATCAATTCTCTAATTTCCCTTTCTGTATTTTCATTGTTAGTGTATAAGAAAGCAACTGACTTGTGTGTATTTATTTTGTATCCTGCCACATCACTGAATTGCTGTAGGAGTTCTAGTAGTTTGGGGGTGGACTCTTTTGGGTTTTCCATAGAAAGTATCATGTCATCTGCAAAGAGAGAGAGTTTGACTTCTTCTTTGTCAATTTGAATATCTTTTACTTCTTTTTGTTGTCTGATTGCTGCGCTAGGACTTCTAATACTATGTTGAACAAGAGTGGTGAGAGTGGGCATTCTTGTCATGTTCCTGATCTCAAAGGGAAGGCCGTGAGTTTTTCCCATTGAGGATGATATTCGCTGTGGGTTTTTCATAGATAGATTTTATGAAGTTGAGGAGTGTTCCCTCTATCCCTATACTTTGAAGCGTTTTAATTGGGAACAGAAGCTGTATCTTGTCAAATGCTTTTTCTGTATCAATTGAGAGGACCATGTGGTTCTTCTCTCTTCTCTTATTGATTTGTTCTTTCACAAATGGATGAAATTTGCAAATGTTGAACCACCCTTGCATCCCAGGGATAAATCCCACCTGGTTATGGTGGATAATCTTTTTAATGTACTGTTGGATCCTATTAGCTAGGATCTTGTTGAGTATCTTGGCATCCATATTCATCAGCGATCCTTGTGATTTTTTCTTAATAACATTTTCTTTTCTCTAGTTTACTTTATTATAAGAATACAGCTTATAATATAAATAACATAAAAGTATGTGCAAATTGACTGTTTATGTCATCAGCAAGGCTTCTGGTTAACAATGGGCTATTAGTAGTTAAGTTTCAAGGGAGTCAAAAGTTATACATGGATTTTCAACTATGCAGTCAGTACCTGCAACCTGTGCATTGTCCAAGGGTTATTTGTATATTCAAGTCCTTATATATGTTCAGGAAATTCAAGTATTTCTGAAATATATGTATATATATGTATATGTATAGATGTATATATGTATATATGTGTATGTATATATGTATATATATATGTATATATATGTATGTATATGTATAGACATATATATGTATAAATATATGTATAGATGTATATATGTATGTATTTGTGTATATGTACATATGTGTGTATATACATATACGTATATACATGTATACATATATATACATCTATACATATACATATGTATATACACATATATTTCTTTTCTTTGAGCATTATATAGTCACTTGAGAATAGTGTCTGATGAAAGGCAGGGGTGGCAGTTTCTGGCAAAAAAGTGCAATGCTCAGTAGGGCAGCCCTAAAGAAAACATTGTGAGTGTAGAGTGCTGGTTAAAGTAGCAAATTCCTGTGTATATCCATAACGCTTTCAGAAATACTCATGGAAAGTTTTCTAGGGGGCCAGATGATTTTATATCATAGTCACTTATAAATCCAATTTTGAAATGCCCTAGATAATATCTAGGTAGCCAAGAGAGGCTGGGTTGACACAGAATGAGGCCACTAACTGAAAGTGAGAGAGAGACAGAGAGAGAAAGGAAGAAAAGGGTAAATTATACTTCAGAATTGGAAATACGAGACTAGAACTCAGAAAAACAATAAAGGTTGAAATACTAGAGAGTTGAATTCATAAGAGACCAATGAAATAGATGATGTATAGGTGACACAAGCATATATTCAGAGATAAGGAAATCAATAATCTAGCCCGGAAGAGGCAGAAAAGGGAAAAGGGTAGTCAGAAACACAATAGAAAATGGTCAGGGTATTAAGAGGACAGAAGGCATAATATCATGGAAACAAAAAGAAACTCTTAAAAGGAATAAACAATCCATACTGTCAAGAGTAAAGACAGGTCAAGGAGGATGAGAATTGAAAGGAGTAGATTCTATGGAGGGATTGGTGTGGAAATTAAATTGCGATGAGCTGCAGAGGGAATGGAAAATGAATATCTAATAGTAATAAATATAGACTGGATTCTTAAGAAATCTGGTTTTGAATCAAGAGACATGATTGTTTCAAATGCAATTTTACATAAAAGAAAATATGCTACATTAGAGGTCAGCCTACAGCACTTATTTAGTCCATAATGAAATGCTGAAAGTGCAGATTTAGAATTAATGCTAGAGGAGAGAAATGCTGTTACAACTCTTGTAATAAAACAAAAAAAATAATGTACGTTAATAATCAATTACTTTTTATGTGTCTCAAATGCTGGTAGCTAGGGAAGAGAGGTCTTACTTAAGGATTTTGTGTTGGCAGATAGTTTTTATATAAGGGATCTGATATGAATTTCCAGCAACTTCTAAGACCTTAAGTTTTTTTCATTGTGCTTAACTTCACTTCTCAACAAATGACTGTGCTTTACTTTGATTTATCTCTGTCACTGGCATTAGTCCATAGTTTCCAGCTTTATTTGGAGTTTTTAGGTATTATGAGTATGAAAGGGGAAGAAAAAAAAGGTGTGGGAGTGAAAAAATATATAATGAAGACAGTTCAAACTTAGTGTGGAGAAAAGAAGTTTCTGTGATTCAAAGGCATTTATTTTTTTAAGTACCTTTATAGCCAAGGTGATAAAATCTTGAAACAGTCTGTGTTCTAATTTTTACTTAAAACGAAAAGGGCAGAAAAAGCAAAATGGTGAAAGAGAAAGTTGCAAGGGGTCAATAGTGAAGGAAGAGTGAGAAGAAAAAGGTCAGCATTCAACTGACCAAGAAATTAAATTCATTTACCAGAATAGATGAGTCTCAAAAGCTCTTCCATGCTGCTGCAATAAAATATTTCAACTGCCCAATGGGTAAAGTGAAAGGTGATGAAGCCTAGTCACCCACATTGTCATGGAGAGAAAAGTCAACTGTCAAGGGGAACTTCTTTTTGGATCTTAATGGTTTCCCTGCCACAGGAAAACCGGACTCATTTACAGACAAAATTGAGTGTAGAAGTATTTGGAAGACCATAAATATGAGGCATTACAAAGAAAAGAAGGAAAAAAAAAAAAACCAACCCTGACCAAAGCGAATTGCTTAATGCCTGCAAATACTATACAGCTGTAAGGGTCTCAACCTCAAAAAATTTAATGGGCCTGAAAATGTTAACATCAGTGAATGCTACAAAGGATATAATAGGAAATATTAAGGTAACCATTAAAAAAAGTCTCCCTTACTTCCCCTACTTCTCTCACACCGTGATCCCCCAAGAACCTTCCAGGCTCAGATTCCTTCACAGATGAATTCTACCTAATATTTAAGGAATACGTAAAACTAGTTCTTCACAAACTCTCAGACTATAAGACAGGAAGAAATATTTCTCAACTCATTTTATAAGGCCAGAATTATCCTAATCTTAAAACCAAACAAACAGATGATAAGAAAACTACACACCAATATTCTTCATGAAAATAGATGTAAAAATCTTTAACAAAATATTAGCAAATAAAATTCAGCAATATATATAAAGACAATATAATTTTATAGCTGGTGTCTATCCCAGGAATGTACAATATTAAGAAACAAACAAACAAAAAATCACACGATAATCTTAATAAATACAGAAAAAGGATTTTATAAAATGCAAACTTATTTCTGATTTACAATTCTCACCAAAGAATCAAAGGAAATTTCTTAATGTAACATAATGCTCAATGGTGAAAAATTGAATATTTCGCCCCTAGGTTTACAACAAGGCAAACATATGTACTTTCACTCTTATATTCAACACTATACTCAAAGTCCTAAGCAGTGCAATAAGGTGAGAAAAAGAACTAAATGACCCATAAATTGGAAATGAAGAAATAAAACTGTCATTATTCACAGACACTATGATTGCCTAAAAAATCTTAAACTATCTGCAAAAGAGGTGTTAGAACTAATAAATGAATTTAGCAAGGTTGGAGGATACAAGGTTAATAAAGAAATCAATTATAATCTACTCATTAGCAAAGAACACTTAGAAATTAAAATTTAATTTTTTTTAAGATTTTATTTATTTATTTGACAGACAGAGATCACAAGTAGGCAGAGAGGCAGGCAGAGAGAGAGGGAGGAGGAAGCAGGCTCCCTATGGAGCAGAGAGCCTGATGTGGGGCTGGATCCCAGGACCCTGGGATCATGACCTGAGCCGAAGGCAGAGGCTTTAACCCACTGAGCCACCCAGGTACCCCTAAAATTTAATTTTAGTAACATATGCAATAACATAAAAAACCATGAAAACTTAGGGGTAAATTTAATAATAATGTTCAAGGCAAGTCACACTGAAATCTATAAACCATTGTTAATAAAAAGAAATGAATCCCTAAGTAAATGGGGAGATATACTATATCCATGGATCAGAAAGTGTAATTTTGTTAAGGTGTCAAGTCCCCCTAAATTGATCTATAGATTGAATCTCAAAATCCTAGCAGGCTTTTGTTGCTGAAATTGACAAGCTGATTTTATAACTAATATGGCAATAAAAATGAAGAATAAAGTTGGAGGGCTTTTGCTGGTATAAAGGCAAACATATAGGAGAAAAAAGAACAGACAGAATCCATATATGGGCTCACACACATATGAACAATTGATTTTTGACAAATATTTGGAGGCAACTCAAGAGATTGAGATAAATTTTTCAACAAATGGTGCTGGAACAACTAGATAGCCATATGCAAAAAAAAAAAAAAAAAAGAACCTTGATTGCTACTTAAAAGCATATACAAAAATTATTGTGAAATGTATCATAAACTAAAACATAAAAGCTGAAACTATCACACTTCTAAAAGAAAACATAAGAGAAAATCTGCGCAGCATTGGTTTAGGCAAAGATTTCCTACTTAAGATTTGAAAAACACAAACTATAAAAGATTTTAAAAAATCAATAATTTCAACTTCATCAAAATTTTTAAAACCTTTGCTTCTTAAGACATTGGTGAGGTGCCTGGGTGGCTCAGTCAGGCATCTGACTTGGTTTCAGCTCAAGTCATGATCTCAGGGTTGTGAGACTGAGCCCCACATCAGGCTTCATGCTCAGTGCAGAGCCTGCCTGAGAGTCTCTTCTTTTCCCTCTCCACCTCTCCCTCCTCACACCACTGTCTCTCTCTCTCTCTCGTTCAAATAAATAAGTAAATAAGATCTTCCAAAAATTAAAATTAAAATACATTGGCAAGCTTCTTGTCCAGACAAAACGGCATAGACTAATTTCTCACTACTCCTCAACTATAAACCATACACATTACAACTATAAACATTGAAATAACACAAGAGGCAACCAAAGGAGAAATCTGGAAGATAGTAAGGGAAACCAGTTTGGGATCCCAGGATTGGAGAATGATGCAGGGGAAGGGCATCTTACCTCTCTTCCTGACCAACAGAAGAAGGCAATCAAGATATGGTGTTTCCCAGCTCCCAACCTAGCAAAAGAAGACAGCCCAAGTGAGGCTTTCCCAAACCAAGACCGAAATGAAGTCTAGATGAGCCTGGTACTACAGATGAAGAGGATAAATTCCAGAGCCCTGTTCATAATAATTGGTCAAGGAAGCACCCTTCTTCCCCTCCAGGCCCCAAACTTCTCTTTTATAACTAGATAAGTCAGAGTAGCAAAGAGCCTTGGCAGGAAGAACCTGCCACAACAAATTGTCCAGGCCTGGAAGCCTCTTTGTCTTGCCAACCTGAGATGCCCTTTTCCTACCAGGAGACATCAGCACCAGTAGAGACCAGTGTGAGTCCCAGATAAACCAGAAAGAACAAAATAACACCACGGAGTGCCAAAAATTGAACTGTCATTGGAACCACAGCCCACGAAAGTAGCCTGTGATCTGGATTCTAAACCCAAAGCCTGCTGAGAGAAAAATCTCAAAGGACATTTTAAAAACACAGAGAATTGAGTGAAAATGCAGCATATCAAATATGTAGAATGCAGCTAAAGCAGTGACGAGAAGGAAATTTGTTCCACTCAATGTTTACATGAGAAATAGGAAAAGGATTCAAATTAATCATCTAAGTTCCTACACAAAGAAACTAGAAAAATGAAAGCAAAATAAACCAAAAGCGAAGGATGGGAATATTAAAGCATGACTAGAAATCAATAGAATTGGCCATAGGAAATGGGCAGAGAAAAATCAATGAAACAAAACGGAGTTCTTTAAAAAATTTCAATAAAATTGATAAACTTCTAGCAAGACTGACAGGAATCAAAAGGGAAACACAAATTGCCAGTCTCAGTCTCAGGAATGAAACAAGCATTCCACTACAGGTCTTGAAGCTGTTACAAAGCATAGGAAGGGAATACTGCAAGCAACTCTTCTATTCACATATTCACATACTCAAAAACTTAAAAGAAATGGACCAATTTCCTCAAGAATCACAAACTACCAAAGCTCAACCTAGAGGAAATAGCTTAATTTATTTTTGAATCATTAGGTTAATGTGTTTGTAATTAAAAGACTTTCAAGAAAAGAACTCTCCAAGCTCAGATGGTTTCACCACAGAATTCTTCCAAACATTTAAAGAATTAACACCAATTTTACATGATTTCTTCCCGAACAGAGAAGAACAGGAAACACCTTCCAGCCTATTTTATGGGCTCAGTATTACCCTACTACCAAAGCAAGACAAAGAGAGTGCAAAACAAACAAACAAACAAACAAACAAACAAAAAACCAACTAAAAACTTAAATTAAAAAAAAAAAATCCTCATCAAAAAATTAACAAACCAGGCGTGCCTGGGTGGTTCTGTGGGTTAAAGCCTCTGCCTTCGGCTCAGGTCATGGTCCCAGGGTCCTGGGATCGAGCCCTGCATCGGGCTCTCTGCTCAGCGGGGAGCCTGCTTCCTCCTCTCTCTCTGCCTGCCTCTCTGCCTATTTGTGATCTCTGTCTGTCAAATAAATAAATAAAATATTTTAAAAAAATTAACAAACCAAATACAACAATATATGAAAAAGAGTTATATGCCATGACTAAACGAAATTTATTTCAGGTATTCAAGCCTGGTTCAATATTCAGAAATCAATTGATGTAATTCATCATATCAACAGTAAGTATCTTTACTTACTATCCTTCCTTAATTATCCAGTTACAGGTAAAGGAGAATTATCTCAACCTGACTGAAAGCATCTACAAAAAAATCAATAGCTAGGGGTGCCTGGGTGGCTCAGTTGGTTGAACTTCCTACTCTTGATTTCAGCTCAGGTAATGATCTCGGGGTCATGAGGTTGAGCCCTGAGTCAGGTTCCATGCTGGGCAGGGAGGGAGTCTTCTTAAGATTCTCTCTCCCTCTCCCTTGCCCCTCCACCAGCTCACACTCTCCCTCTTTCTCTCAAATAAGTAAGTAAATATATGTTTTTTAAAAACCTACAGCTAACAGCTTACTTAATGGTAAAAAACAACACTTGCAGACAAAGCTATGACATCTACTCTTACTACTCTTACTCATTGTACTACTAGAAGTTCTAGTCACTGAAAGAAGACAAAAAGTTTTTAAATGAAAGACAAACAGAACGGAACATGAGAAATTAAACTATATTTGCAGATAACATGACTATCTAGAACTAATAAGTGAGTTTATCAAGGTTCTAGGATGCAAGATAAACACACACACACAAAAACAAATACATATTTAACATTGAACATGCAAAAACTGTACCACAATACCCTTTATTGTTGCTTCAAAGAAAATGAAACACCTAGGTGTATATTTAAAACATATACAGGATGTGTGTGTTGAAAATTACAAAATGGTGATGAAAGAAATCAAAGACCTAAATAAATAATATATTGTGTTCATGAATTGGATGTCTCAATATAGTGTAGTTTCAATTATCCTCAAAGTGTTCTATAGATTTGATGCAATTCCTATTAATACTAGCACATTTTTCTGTAGACATAGACAAACTTATTCTAAAACTTATATGGAAAGGCACAGGCCCTAGAATTGCTAAAGCAATTTTGACAGAGAAAAATAAAGTGAGAGGACTCATTCTATTCAATATGAAGGTTTACCAATTATCTACAGTAATCAAGATAATGTGGTGTTGGTGGAGAGATAGGCCATAAGTCAATAGAACACAATAGAGAACCCAAAAGTAGACTCACTCAAACATGCTTCACTGATTTTTGGCAAAGACACAAGAACAACTAAATGGAGGAAGGATAAACTTTTCAACAATTAGGCATCCACAGGCAAAAGAAAAAAAAAAATCTCAAACTAAGCCACATAGCCATACAAAAATTAACTCAAAATGGGTCATTGACTTAAACATAAAACATAAAACTATAAAACTTTTAGAAAATAAAGGGAAAATCTTTGGAATCTAGCATGAGGCAAGAGTTCTTAGGCTTGACACCAAGGAGCATAACCCATAAAAGGAAAAATCCATAAATTAAACTTTAAGAAAATTTAAAACTTTTGCTTTCTGAAAGACTATGTGAAGAGAAAGAACAGACATGCTGCACAACAGGAAAAAAATATTTGCAAACCACATGTCCAAGAAGTGACTGGCATCTAGAATACATAAAAAAACTACAAAATTTAGCAGTAAATCAATAGCCCAACTAGAAAATAAGCAAATGACATGAACAGACATTTCATTGAAGAGAATGTACAGATGACAATTAACACATGAAAAGGTGTTCAACATTATTAGCTCCCAGGAAGGTGCAAATTAAAACTATATCACTACACACCTATCAGGATGACTAAAATAAAAAATAGTGACAAAACCACATGCTGGTGAGAATGTAGAAAAACCAGATCACCCCACCCATGCACTGGCAAGAATGTAAGGTGGTACAACCATTCTGGAAAGTAGCCTGACCGTTTCTCATAAGACTAAACACGCAATTACCATATAACCCAGCAATTACACTTTTGGTGTTTATCCTAGAGAAATGAAAACTATATCCATATAAAAATCTGTACAGAAATGTTCAAATCAGCGTTCTTTCTTTTCTTTCTTTTTCTTTTTCTTTGACTGGGATTATGACCTGAGTTGAAGGCAGACACTTAACTGACTGAGCCACACAGGCAACCCCCAGATTTATTTCTAATAACCAAAAACTTATTCTAAAGTGTCCTTCAATGGGTGAATGGTTAAAATAACTACGGTATAAGCATTTTATGGGAAAAAACTCAGCATTTGAAAGAAACAAATTATTGATATATACCAATCTTTAGAGAATTAGGATGAGTGAAAAATAAATCTCAAAAGGTAACATATTGTATAAACCCATTCATATAACATTTTGAAATGACCAATGTTAGTAGCTGTCAGGGGCTAGGAGGGATGGGTAAGGGCAGGGGCATCTTATAAAAGAGCAACACCAGCAATCTCTATGGTGACAGAAGTACTCTGATCTTTTTTTTTTTTTAAGATTTTATTTATTTATCTGAGAGACAGAGAGAGAGAGAGAACACAAGCAGGTGGGAGGGGTAAAGGGAGAAGCAGACTCACAACCGAGTGGGGAGCCTGATGCTGGGCTTGATTCCAGGACCCTGAGATCATAACCCGAGCTGAAGGCTGATGCTTAACTTCATCAGAGCACCTGAAGTGCTCTGATCTTGACTATGGTAGATATCGGAACCTAGACACAAGAGAACTAAACATTATAGAGTTATCACACACACATACACACACATGTACACGCATACGCACACAAAAATACATACAGTAAGAAAAGAGAGGAGAAAAGGGTGGGGGGCTAATTTCAAGTCACGGTTTGAAATAAAGTTTGGGATAGAGCCATCTCTTTGTAGGTTAAATAAGAGAGAGAGAATGCTGGGGGAAAAATGGAAAAGGAAGTCATGGAGAGTGAGACAATACTTCCAAAGCAATATCTGATAAGAGATGTATCTAAAATGTATTTCAAAATTGTAATAATGGAAAATAACAAACTCCATTATAAAATGGACAAAGAGGATGAAGGCTTAACCAAAGAAGATAACACCTGGTCAGTTCTACATCATAATGCATCATTGAAATGCAAAATAAAACCACAACGAGGGACCATTACACACTCAAAGGAATGGCTAAATTAAAAATGGTTCACAATATGAAATTCTGCCAAAGATGTAGAGCAACTGAAATATTCATACATTTCTGATGAGAATGCAAAATTGTGCATCACTTTTGAAAACAGTTTAGCAGTTTCTTATCAAATTAAACAACACCACATGATCTAGAAATCTCCCTTCCAGGTAGGATTTCATTTCATTACCCAGTGATTTTTTCTTTGCAGTGAAAACTATGTCTCAACGATCTGAATAAGGTACTCAGAGGAAGTAGTAGTTGTGATTGCATACAATGCCAGCAATTGTAGTTTTCACATTTGGGTGAGCCTGGTGGTGGGTATTACGAAGAGCATGTATTGCATGGAGCATTGGGTGTGCTGCGTGAACAACAAATTTTGGAAAACCAAAAAGAAATAAAATAAAATAAAATGAAAAAAAAACCAGGAAACATTAAATGTGAGATTATTAAAAACCCTGCTTTTGTAAGTTAAAATAATGTATATGTGAATATTTGTGTAATAGTTGAGTAAAATAGAATGGTTAAAACTGTCATTGTGCTCTATTTTTTAAAAAAAGAAAGAAAGCTGTTGAATAGTGAATTTTACCACATCTTCAAAAAAATTCATATCAGTGAGAAAGAGGTATTAAGAAAAAACACCAGACTGAACAATATAATAGAGTGACTCTTGAATGGGGCTTCTTTGAATTCAAATGTCTGCTTATTAAAATCTAAGGAATAAAGTTAGCGATCCGTCCATATTACAGTGTTTTGCATACAGTCGATAATCATTTAATGTATATTTGGGGAATTAAACCAAAGTGGTTCAAGCCCCACTCTTTCTTCAAATCCAATTGAATTCCCACCTTTTACGTGAGAGTCTTGCTGATTTCTTCCCCTACCACTAACCAGTCCTTTTTCCTTTCCACCAAACTGACTTCTTACTCCTCTAAATTCCACGATTTCTTGCACTGTTTCACCTATATGGAATTTCATATATAGCATGTATTTGTGATCCATTCATACACATGTATCTGGCACATCTCCCCAGCTAGGTTGTAGGCCCAGTATGCCCCATGATGCCTGAAAGAATAAGTTCATCTCTTTCATGCTCAAGGTGCAATCTGATTACTGTAACCAAGGAGACATTTTGTTTGTTTGTTGTTTGTTTTCATATGTACTCATCTTCCATTGATTTTTTTTTTTTAAGAGAGATCTTTTTTAGGAGGTTTAGATTTACAGAAAAATTAAGAATATTGTATATGTAATTCTACTATACCCTTACCCAACTTCCCCCATTATAACATTTTAAGTTAGTATGGTACACTTGTTAGAACTGATCAACCAGAGGTACCCGGGAAGCTCAGTTGTTAAGTGTCTGCCTTTGGCTCAGGTCCTGAGTTAAGCATCGGCCTTCAGGGCTCAGGTGGTGATTCCAGGGTCCTGGGATTGAGCTCCACATCGCATCGCATCATCGGGCTTCCTGCTCAGCAGGAAGCCTGCTTCTCCCTCTCTCACTCTCCTGCTTGTATTTCATCTCTCGCTGCCCCTCTGTCAAATAAATAAATAAAATCTTAATTTAAAAAATCTTCTTGGGGCGCCTGGGTGGCTCAGTGGGTTAAAGCCTCTGCCTTCAGCTCAGGTCCTGATCCCAGGGCCCTAGGATTGAGCCCCGCATTGGGCTCTCTGCTCAGCGGGGAGCCTGCTTCCTCCTTTCTCTCTGCCTGCCTCTCTGCCTACTTGTGATCTCTGTCTGTCAAATAAATAAATAAAAATCTTTTTAAAAAATCTTCTTTAAAATATTGATACATTCTTATTAACTAAAGCCCATAGTTTTTCCAGATTTCTTAATTTTTACTTAATACCTTTTCACTGCTCAAGGATCCCATCCAGGATATCACATTACATATATTTGTCAAATCTCCTAAGGCTCTTCTTTGCTGTGACAGTTTTTTGGACTTCCCCAGGGAAGCCTTTTCAGAAATTTTCATCATGAGGTAACTTTTCTCTTAAGAATCACCCAGGGTCGCCTGGGTAGCTCAAATGGTTAAGCATCTGCTTTTGGCTCAGGTCATGATCTCCAGGTTCTGGAGCCCCATGGCTGGCTCCCAGCCCAAGGCGGAGTCTGCTTCTTCCTCTGCCTCTTCCCCTGCTTGTCCTCTCTCTGTCGTCTCTCATTCTCTCTCTCTCTCAAATGAATAAATAAAATCTTTTTTAAAAAGTCACCTAAAACATGTAGTTTCTTTTTGTAGCCTTTTATCTTTGTGGACTGTATCATAATTCTAATGGAGAAAACCAGGTAAGAAGTTCACATGGTACATCAGGCTGCCATTTATTACCCTACAGAGTCATTCCCCAAAACACATGAGGGCAAAAAAAAACTAGTGCATTGAAACTTACTTCCAAACATGTCTCTTCCAGGCACAGACTTGGCTCTTCCTTCCACTCTTCACTTCCACACTCAAGGTCACCACACGTGGTTGGACAAGCCTGTTTACTGCACAGAGGCACCCAGACAAAGGAGGGGATCAAATCTAAACTCCACTATTCTCCTAAACTATCAACCCAACCCATGCCTTGCCTCTTCCTGTAAGAAATGCTTTTGTCTAATTTTCACAGAGGTGCTGTTCAGGCCAAAGAAGTTTGGGGTGTCTAAGTATAGTAGGTTCTACACCTATCGTCTCTTAAATTGACCAGTTTTTTAAATTGTCCAGAAAAACTCCAATGGCCAAGTCAGTATCTTTTCATCTCCTACCCAAACTCCTAAAATAGCCTTCTTTTTTTAAAAATTTTTAAAAATTTTTTTATTCACATATAATGCATTATTAGCCCCAGGGGTACAGGTCTGTGACTAAAATAACCTTCTGATTGCAATGCCTTTATACAAATTCTTTAGCATAACAAATAAAATCTTTACTATCTGATCTCAGTTTACCCTACTGGTCCTATCTGCCTTTGCTATCCAACATGCGGGCTGTGATTTAGCCTCACAGGGGTATTTAAACATAACCAGCTCTCCCATGCTTCTAGAAAATAAAGACAAAAGAAGCCCAAGGATGATCTGGAGAATATGAGGTCAAAGGGACCTATGACCCAGTTCCTAGATAAAACCAATGCAAGCATCAAGACACCGGCACAAAAATGAATGTTTGATGTGCCTAATCATATATGGCAGTCCACGTCCTTCCAGGAACAGCACAATGTCTGGGAAGGCAACAGAATAGCTGAGAGAGAGGCAGACATGAAGAAATCCTGTGCGTGGAAATGAGAGCAGATTCATCAGTGACCTGTGGGAGCCAAAGTTCAAAAAACTGACAGAAACAAAATCATGTCCCATATGACTGGGGAAGAACAGCAACTGGGAACGCTGGATAGGGATGGCTCTCACCAGCTAAACCCCAGAGCTCAGACCTAACCAAGGCAAGGGGTGCAGGGGCACTAAAGTGACTGAGATCAAGTCTTCATCACCAAACAAAACGGAGGTTTAATATAGACAGTAATTATGTTATAGGAAAGTAAGGTTAGAATTCTTGGATATCTTGGTTTGTAGACTCAACTACAAATAATTCTTAACTAACCTAGAACTTATTAATGTTCTTCGTGTGTAGCAAGTCCTCAGTGAGTGTTTATTGCTAGCGTGAATAAAACTCATAATAGTTATTTTAAGCCATCCCCAAGTTCTGAAATTCTTTCAATTTTTTCCCCAAAATGCTCCAGTTACCCACTAGGTGGCGTCCATTAGCTGGAGATCTTTACTTCCTGGATTGTTAACAGGATGGTTCTTCCCCACTGGACCCATGGTTCCTTGTTTGCAGCTGGCAGAGATGTTTCCAAGGACCTTACTAGAGACTTAAACTTTTTCTTCTAATGCAAAACTACTTGGATTTCCCCCTATGATCTTTCCTAGGCCGTCTCTGTAACTGCTGAGGAAAAAGACTGAAGAATCTAGCCACAGCTCATGTAAATACGAGAGCAGCTGTGGAAAACACATCCATTTCGCTATCTTAATTGTGCCCCCCACCCCACTTTCTCCATGATAAGTAATATTCTATTTTAACTTAAATATATTTGTTAAAGCTTTCTATTTAAAACTGTCTGAATTTGAAAAAGAACATGAGAAAACAGCTATGAGAAATGCCAAAGCAGCTTAGGAAAACTTACTTAGGAAACAAGCTTCTCAAAAAGTAACTTTAAATTTTTGAACATTGGCAGTTTCACCCTCTGAAAAATAAAGAAAAATCTCAGTTACTTGAAGGTGAATAAGTGAGGAACTAGAAAGAGGTGTGAAAGACCCTGGAAAAGGAAGAGTGAAAAACGAAAGCTTAAATATGTTTAATTTTCCTGGCCTGGACTTGGGAGAACACTAAATCATTGTCCATGAGCTTTGGGGAATTGTGTTGTTTTGGGGGGGCATCTTGTCCTCTTTCTGGGCTACTCAGTACAGTGAGGCATCAGCCCAGGCACATTTATTATCACCCACAGATTCCAGGATGGGAAGGCTATTCCTTGCTGACTTCCAGCCATTTCACCAGACCAGCACTCATTCCCCAGCTACAAGACAACTTCGTGTGTACCTCCACCTCCTGGGGAGCCATAATTCCGTAAGTCCAAAGCTTGCCTCTACCACCACCACCACTGCCCCCTTATAAGCCTTAACGGGACAATGACATCACCATCCATTCAAGACAGACATGGCAATTCCCCTCCAGCCTCCTGATTCATCAATCACCTGGTCCTGTCATTTGGATCTACTCTGCAATTTCCTGTTTCCTTCCTTTCCACTCGATTCCTAATATCCTTCTCTTGGTTTAGCCCTGGTCAGCTCTACTTGGAGTAATGCTGCGAACTCTTAGCACATTTCCCTGCCTTGCCACGCCCCTCAGCTCCTCACTCACCGTGCCCAGATTGGTCTTTCCCCAACACAAGTGTGACCATGCAACTAACTCCTGTTTAAACCCTGTTCTGTCTCTAGAATACAAGTCCAAACTCACTGGAAAGCCCTTCCTCCTCATATGGGGCAGCCCTCGTCTCCTGTAATATCCACCACTCCTCCCGACCTGAACCCTGCATTCCAATCTTCTAAACCACTGACGTCCACAAAGGGGCCCTCCTCCTCCGTGCCCCATGCTTTAATTAGTGCTCAGGCTACATCCCTTCTCTGTAATGTCCTTCTACCTCCTCCCTCATTCATCTAGAAAACTCATCATTCTTCAAGACCCAGATCATCCCCCAAATGGATCATTCTTTTCTCTGTCCTGTCTTGGTACCTTGTATATAAATCTATCAGAGGGGTGTTGTCCTTTAATGCCAATACTATGAGTTCCCTAACACCAGGGATTGCTCCTTAGTTTTGTGTTCTTCAGTGACGATTCCTGTGCTTAGCCCTACTGAGTACTCAGCATACCTCGAACAATGAATCAATGAAGAGGCAGGATATTAATGATCAAAATTTACTGACTGCATAATGAGATAAGCACTTTGCTAAACTTTATAAACATCATCTCATTTAATTCAGTAGCTCGATGAAGTAACGTCTATAATTATTCTGGTTGGCAGATGATAAGTTTCAGGAAGTCAAGAAATACATGCAAAAACAATATATGCAAAAGAGGGGCTCAGAGTCTTTGTTTAGTTTGCTTCACCAGAGCTGAATCTCTTCACTCAAATCTATGCTGCTTCCCCAAAAACTGAATTTGAGGAAATACTATTCTGACTTTCAAAACATTTTCTTTAAGAAAGGTCATGGATTCTGTAAGCTAATCCCTTGAGAGCTTGAATGATTCCAGAAAAAGGGCAAGGGTGACTTTTAAGCCTGGTGTGTGAACACTTAGTGAGGGAGTCTCACTGACACCCCTGGGCATTGCCAGGAAGCAGCATGGTTTTTCTAGGAATAAGCAGTTCTCAACAAGCTTCCTTCCTCTCTGGGAGACAGGATGATGTGAACTTCAATCAGGGAACTAGAGTAGGTATGTGGGGGTGTGTGTGACTTCCCAGCATCCTCCCGGGCCCTGTCCTGCTACACAGCAGCCATGCCATGTTGGGTGTTGATGGCGTGTCCTGGGCGTTCAGGGATGAGGACTGTTAGGTATAAATGAGTGTTTCTCCAAGTGGTCTGTACAGCTACCATCTGCACACTTGATAACAATCAATTTTTTGCGGCACCTGCCTATCTCAGTTGGAAGAACACGTGACTCTTGACCTCAGGATCAGGAGTTCGAGCCACATGTTGGGTGTAGAGATCCCTTGAATAAATGAAACTAAAAAAAAATTAAAAATTCTTTATTTCGGTGCTCAGAGATTCTAAATCAGTAGGTCTAAGTGTCCAGGAATCTTCTCCCAGGGGAATCAATACAGGTAGGCCAGAGCCACAGTCCAGAACTTCAGAAACATGTCTGGAAACCAAACATGAGATCCCACCCCCTTACTGGGAGCCGCAGTTTAAGCCTGTCAGAATCAGATTTTATCCTGGTAATGGTTCCTGGTCTAGGTCTAAGTGTCAGGGTGACCAACTGTCCATGTTTGCTCAGGATTTTCTTGGTTTCTTGGTTTTGGTGCTGAAATTGCACATCCCAGAATACCCCTCATTTCCAAGCAAATCAGGCTTATTGGTCATGTTAGAGGCGATCTAGGAGGTTGTCCCAAACTGAAAAAACAGTCTTCTGTTCACACTTTCTTCCCTTCTCATCCCCGCTCTGGACACAAACAAGGCAGCATGTTGTCCCTACTGCTGTTGGCAGCCATCTTACAACCACAAGGGAAGCTGGCCCAAGGACAACACACGGGAGAAGGTAGAACAAACTACAAACAGCAGAATAGAGCCACGGTCCTGGTTGTACATGCCTGGGGCCCTCCCTACCTCTGTGCACTAATAAATGTCCTTATTGTTTACTCCAGGTTGATTTAGAGTTCCACCCTTGCATACAAAAACATTCTAACCAATGCAGTTTGGTAAAACAGGGTGTTGGGAAGAAATATGACAAAGCCTCTTTCAGACAAAATGAAGATGTGGATTAAGAAATAGGACAGTAGAGTAAATCTGTCACTTTTGAATGTGCATAAGAAATTCTTCTGGGTTCCGTCTTATTGAAAGTTATGGGGAAATGTGTAGGAAAACCTGAGCTAATATGTAAAGTATTCTATGAAAGCTGGCATAATGACCTAAATGTAATAAGATGAAATTTAATAACCATAAATGTAAAGCCCTACTTTTAGGCCCAAAACAGTAATTAATTTCACAAGTGCAAGATGGCGGAAGCATTGCTTAAGAGCAGCACGTGTGAAAGATTTAGGGATTTTGGTTGACTATAAACTCAATATAAGCCAACGGTGTGATGTGGTTGCCAAAAATATTAATGCTATTGTAGGCTGCCTTACTAGAATTGTAACAAAGATCTCCCTCGGGCCACGTGAGCCATAATAACCTTTTACAAAACAGGACTTTTCTACTTTTACAACCACCTGTGCTCTCCTGTTTAGCCCATGGGAATTCTACATAACCTCCCCCACCAACTCTTCCTGAGAATCCTTTGGAGTCTTATTGTGAGCTTGTCCCTTTACTTTGTTTTTAGAAACTATCTCAACCATGGATTAAGCTAGCTGTCTGCTTTTTTTCCATTCTATATTCAAGCTACCAAACACTGATAAATGACAGCACTACAAACTCGCCGTCATTATCCCAAGCTACGCCCCTCCGTACTATTCAACAATCTTTCATTATCCCAAGACAGGACTCTGTCCTCTTCCCCATTTACTTTAACTGGTCTTCTTAAAATCCACACTTCATTTCTCTCTGTAGACCTAACCTCTTTCTTCATGAAAATGTAATCTGAATTAATATAGCCCTTGCCTTCATCTCCCTCAGGAGCTCAGCCTCCTGATTTTCTGGACACCCTCAGGAAGTTTCCACCTCAAACTGAGAGATATGTAGAGGCCAACAAACATCTCCAACGGGGCATCCTCAGAGGACCTCCTTGTTTTTCATGAATCCCTTTGGTCCCAAGACCTCTGTCATTGCAGAACAAACAACCAAAATGCCAGGGTCCTCTAGGTGACAGGTAGAACTGTGCTCCATCCAACACTATTACCTAATGCCAGCTGGTGCCTCCACATGTCAAGAAAAACAGATCCTTCAGCTTTTGCTTGTGGAGTCCCTTCAAAGGGGCTGGAAATTAATGTATCTTCTCTTTTTTTTTTTTTAAGATTTTATTTATTCATTTGACAGACAGAGATCACAAGTGGTCAGAGAGGCAGGCAGAGAGAGAGGGGGAAGCAGGCTCCCTGCCGAGCAGAGAGCCCGATGCGAGGCTCGATCCCACGACCCTGGGATCATGACCTGAGCCGAAGGCAGAGGCCTTAACCCACTGAGCCACCCAGGCGCCCCGTGTCTTCTCTTTTTTATCAAACCTACCTTCATCGCCCCAATCCCACACTCACCCTGAACAACCAAAACCTTCTTCTTCATCATTTCACCAAATGATAAAGCTTCCCTGGAAACTGGCATACATAACTGACCACACCACAGGGTCTGTTTCTCAAGTTATGCATCATGCCTAGGCATGCCTCAGCCTAGCCAGAAGCACAACCTAGGCCCAAGAGGAATCTCTTCTACGTGGAAAACTAGAGGTCAATGAAAAAGAAGTCAAATTCCAACAGCACATCTGAGCTTCTCCTCCCTGCCCTCCCAAGCCCTCAGAAGTGTTCTCTCCCTATTTTCACCACTGCTCTGTGCCTGACACCTCACACCTGTTCAGAGCCCATTTCTCTCCAGAATCTTCGTCCTCTTGTGGGGAGGGAGGGATTTTTCTCTTTGTGCGTGTATATATATATATATATATGCAAGTCTTGCCAAACCTCTAAGAAATAATAGAACAAGAAAAAATATTTTCAATCTCTTGACCCAGTGGCATAAACTAATAAAAATGTGCCCTGGAGTAGAATCTGATGTATATCCTCCTCCATAAATAAGCTCGCATCTCTCTTTCTCCTTTGAGTATTAAAAGTAGAATTGACAGCAGTCTTTTTTTTTTTTTTAAGGGTTTAATGTGAGGAATATAGTAAAGTGAACAGAGATAGAAGCCAACTGCATATTTTTCACCCTTTCCCTCTCCTTCTACAGTATTGGGGTGGAACTACAAAAGAAGAGAATGCAGGGTCAGTTTCCTGAGCCTGAGTGCTCTGGGAATGCAGCACATGGTGGGCTCTGAGCTGGCCGAGACTGACCAGTCCCTTCTATCTGTTCCAGTGGGGCTTAGCATGGACAGACCTTTGTCCTCTTCAGTTCCAGCTCTCTGGCCTCCTCAGAATGGCCACACCTCCCCAGCAAGTCCCGGATTCACACCAGCTCTACTGTCACTTTGTTTTGCCAAGGTTGCCACAATATGGCCCTCATTAGCTTCCCAATGCCTCCACCTCTTCTCTCTTCAGCCAATTTCACATTTCAACTCTTGCCCTCATTTATAGGAACCTCTGTTGCTGGGGTCCCCAATGACGACCTTGTTGCAAATTTCACTAACATTCTCCAATCCCTTTCTTACTTAAATTCTCTACAATATCTGTTGCTGGTTTCTATTGATCTTTTCTTGAATGTTTTCTTCCTTGCCTCCCATGAAATCACTGGTTTTAGTTGTTATTTCTGTCCCCAGGTCATTCAGTCTCAGTGTCCCTAGTTGTCATCTCTTATCTTCTCAAGTATTAGTGTTCCCCAAGATTCTGGTCCTTTTCCTCTCCTCTTCTCTCCTTGCCCCACTTTTGAGAAATTGCATCCTCTCACATGGGGTGTCCAGCTAGCCCGTACAGACTACCAACTTCCAAAGTCATACCTTTAGCGCCCATCTCTCTTCTGAGTTCCTAACCAATCCCCTCCCCCAAATATATGGTAGATATCCAGTAAGAGACTTCAAACCCAACATGTTCAAAATTGAACCCCAAATCACACTCCTCCATGCCAACCCCAGGCCTTCTTCCCCTGTGAACTTTACCTCTGTTAATGCTATGTTCGCACACCTGGGGGAATCAGGAACTTCTCCCATTCCCTTATTCTCTCACATTTCTTCTATGGGTTAAAACCTTATCCCTTCTCTAGAGGCCCAGTGTCTACTGATTTAGTTCAGGTTTTATTGTCCGGGTGATGGCAACATCGCTCTAAAAGGTCTCTTTCACCTGGGTCCCATGTCCCATCCCCTCCCCACTGCCAGTCTATTCTCCTCACTATTACCAGATAACTGTTTTTTCTAATGATATGATCATCCCATTCCCTTGCTTAATCTTCTTCAGTAGTGCCTTCTGAGAGACTTCACGACAAATGCCAAATTCTTTACCAAGAACTAAGGCCATTATTATTTGCTCCTTCCTTACCAGCCTCTTACCAGCACTCTCCAACTCAGTCCTCATGTGGTAACCACAGGAGTCACAGTCTCAGTCTCGTGAGAATATTCTGCAGCACATAAGACTAAGTATATCAACAAATAGCAGACAGAAATGCCTTTCTTCCCTTAAAAACCATCAGTTTAGTTCCAAACATCATTGTCCATTGTGTACCTGTAGGTTTCTCCCCACACTAGATTGTATGGTCCCTAAAGGCAGTAGTGGAATTTTGTTCATATTTTTATCTCTAATGCTTAGCATGGTGCCTGGCCAATTACATTGTTCAATAAATGCTATGGGAGCAAAAACCAAACAGAGAGGGGTAGGAATGAGAGAAAATAAAAGGAAAAGGTGCAAGAGAAAAAAAGAGAAAAGAAAAAGAAACCGAATGAAAATTAAGAAAAAGAAAGGCACGAAGAAAGAAAAGGAAGAGGGGAGAGAGGAACAGAAGTGGGAGGGGAAGAAAGGAGGAAAGATGGAAGGAAGAAGGAAGGAAGGAAGGAAAGAAGGAAGGACGAACTGTCCTTAATGGCACTATTTTACAATCTTTTCAAACCGCATTCTGCTCTTGGCCTGTCTCAGTGTGTCTGACAAACACATGCAGCACCCAAAGCTTACCATATAATTTTTTAATTAAAAAACCTAATAAAAGAATTTTTATTTGAGACATAGAAAGAATATTTGTCCTAAAGCATCAGAGAATCTTGTTGGAGAGCAAGCATCTAAGCAACTGCAAACAGACGATGATTTTTTGAAGAAAAGGAGAGATGTTAGGAATTGAACAGAATTATTAACTTGGTGTCTCATTAATATTTAATCCTAGGTGTATCTTTAGAAAACAGAAGAGAGAATATTAAAGTTCCACTGTCCTCTAATTGGATATTCTAAGTATCCTCAACTCTCAATGTAGACAAAATCAGGAGTAATAATAACTCTTCCAAGATTAAATAACATTAAATCCCTCTCTTCCTGTTTTCTAATACATAACTGACACCAAGTGCTAGCCCCTTCCCTTCATCTGAAGTGCTCTACCTCTCTCCCAGCAAATATGTGAGACCTAGGGATGTCCTGGATAACGGTCCCATCAGGTGAGGCTGGACATGGGGGAAGGGGTTTGTGCTAAGGTATCCAGGAACCCCCTCCCCCCCATTGCTAAAAACACTGTCATAACAGGCCCACAGCTCATGCAAAGATCAGAGGGACTGCAAAGATCAAAATTCATAGGCTAAGGTGAAAAGCCTTGGAATCGAGACAAAGTGTATTCTCTTTTCCAATAGCAGTCATATAATTTGGGAGCCCATGAGCTGATGTTGAGAGGGAAAATATTACATTTTTGACCTTTAAAGCCTTGGCCAGAAATGCATACTTTCAAGGGATTTGATTTCCTGTGTTCCTTATCTCTAGTCTCTGAGGAAGAAATAGAAAGATGAAATTTCATGAATGGCTCCGTGGGCTCTAGTCAGTGTGATGGAAGATGGCTTCAGATTTCATGTCCAAAAATGAGTGACCGAAGTGGAGGAGGCAAAATGTTGTCAGGAGCCAGGCTGTCTTCCCTGGCTGGCTAGGATTTGGGACTTGACTCTGCAGGCAATGAGAAACCATTCATTGAAAGGTTTTAAACTCAACAGTGAAACAGATCTGGTTTTAGGAAGGAGATGTGGGCGATGCTTGGGTGGCTCAGTTGGTTAAGCATCTACCATTAGTTTGGGTGATGATCCCGGGGTCCTGGGATGGAGTCCGGCATCAGTCTCCTTGCTCGGTGGGAAGCCTTCTTCTCCCTCTGCCTCCTGCTCCCCCTGCTTGTACCTGATCTTGTGTGCTCTCTCTGACAAATAAATAAATAAAATCTTTAAAAAAGAAAAAGGAAGGAGATTTGGGCAGCAGGTAGAAGAGAGAAAATAAAGACCTGGTGAACAGTTGGGACATTTTGGCAAACATCCAGAGTAGACACGAGACTCCAAATTTAGGTAGCAGGAAGGAAGGGTTTGGTGGTGAAAAGATCAATGAGAGAAAAGAAGAAACTAAGTAAGAGGAATGGTAGTGGTAGTAGGAGACCTTTCTTCCCTAGTTCACCTGACTCCAACCAGGTGGTCTAAATTCACTAGCTTCTCCCCAACCTGACAAGCACGCAGGGTAGGACATCTTTAATGTGCTCTACACATCCAACCATTTAAAGGAGAACTTCTCACCCGTGTTGTCTCTCAGCAGCATCTATGGAGCTTTTTAGTGTTAATGCCTCATGGGCACCATGCCACACTCTTCTTGCTGTCAATTCTGTTGGGTACTCTTGGTCAACAAAATTGCTGCTTTCAAATGAAATCACACCATTCAGCAGATGCTCCACACATTAAAAAGATAAACTTTCCTTAACTCTTCAGAGGCCTCTCCACACCATGCATTTCTTATATCTTTTATTTATTTTTATTACTATTTTTTAAGATTTTATTTATTTATTTGACAGAGGGAGAGAGACAGCAAGAGAGGGAACACAGCAGACAGAGTGTGAGAGGGTGAGGGAGGCTTCCTGCAGAGCAGAGAGCCCGATGCAGGGCTCAATCCCAGGACCCTGGGATCATGACCTGAGCTGAAGGCAGACACATAATGACTGAGCCACCCAGGCACCCCCACACCATGCTTTTTTTTTAAATGTCCAACATAAAAATGAGCAAGCAACCTATTTTCCTGTCCAAATATTTGAAATGTACTTCTTGTTTTATGGCTATTTATAGTGGTCCACTGACTGCTTATGACATGTTTTCTTTGGGATATAATTAAAAGAAGAATTAGCAAAAAGTAATGAAAAACATAAACTTGCCAGATTAATAAAATGATTTCAGATAAAATAATATCCTTGTTCAGTCACCCTCCCACCTGATGTCCATCAGAATCACATCAGGTGGGTGTTGAATACTCACCTTCTGGGGTCTCCCGACATTCTTAGTAAAATTAGAGAAGGAGCTAGAAACTGAATTTTACTTAGCTTCCCCAGGGATTTCATGTAGGTAGTCCAGGAGCCATTCTTTGGGAAACCCTCTTTTGTACTTGGTTATTAGTGTATCCAATAAAATGTCTCTGACTTTTGCCTCATCTACCAAGATTTTTCATTCCTTCTTCACTGAATTTAGTTTGGAAATCATGCTCACCAAAACTGTAAAGGAAAATCTTTCGTCGTTTTATTTACTTTGGGGAGAAAATTATGACCTCAAACACTATGGGTAGAGCTGCAGACTATTAAATTCCAGGAGGTCTTCTGCCCCAGTTGCCTTTGTATAGCTAACTACCCTGATGGGGACTGGCCCTCCCTACCCGTGGCCCTCCTTGCATGAAGGGATTTGCAGAAAGAGTAAACAAACCATGCTTACAGAGGTTATAAGAACGTGGCATTTTCCATCAGATTTAGTGCAGATTCTAACAGACAAAAAGATGAGATTAGTGAAAAGAGTGGCTTTCAAGTCTGGGGCAGAAAGCTGGGTTAGGAACCAGAAGAAACCGTCAGAAGATACAGACAGTTAAGAGGGAAACCAGGCAGGCGCAAGAGAACTAGAATGGTCTTGAGTGGACACTAGGATCACCTGCAGGACACAAACATCAACAACAGCAACAACAAAATGATACTAGTGCACAGGTCCCAGGTGAACTATACTAGTAACTCTGGAAGTGAACCCAAGGACAGTCATTCTAAAAGTTCTCCAGGTGATTCTATGCGAAGCCAACGTTGAGAGCTTCTCCTCTAAATACCTCCTTTCTCTGAACAGTTTGTTGCCCTGACTCATGACATTCATTCCCTAATTGCAAGTGCAAATCATCAAATTCCAGTACCTTTGTTCAGACCTTATTGATCTTTCTAGACACGGCTCCGATATTACATTTGTAATGATGTCTTTCCTGATCCCCACTGAACCTCTTTCATCCTGTATGCTCTGATTCCCTGCATATAAATGGTTTCATCACAGCCCCTGTAAACTCCATGCACTTACCTGTCTCCTTCACGGGGATCCCCAAGGGCATGATTTATATGCCTTCATATCCCCATCCCACTTGGCATATTGTCTGGGAGGGAACAGACTCTCCATAAAAGTTTATTGAATTCTTAAGGACCCAATAAATATTTATTTATTCTTAAATACATATTTAACCACTATATAATTCATTTTCCACATTTATAAAAAAATAAGATTGAACTATATTGTCTCTAAATCTTAATCCCTTTGAGATCCAAAATTCTGTGATTTTTTTTTTTCTCTTCATATCACATAAAATATACACGTATGATTCCAGAAACAATGCTTTAGGCCTGTATTTCCAGAGGTAATAGGCAGTCTACCTACCTGGGATCTTGTTAAAATGCAACTTATAATTGGACAGGTCTGTGATGAGGCCTGAACTTCTGTACTTTTAATAAGCTCCCGGGTAATGTTGTTGTATCTGGTCAAGGAAGAGATTGCGGAGCATGATCTTAGGGGATGGAGGCAGAATCCTAGCCTTCCCTGAGTTCACATCATACACCATAAGGCAGATAAGGTACTCTTTAGCACCAGACTGCCTGGGTCAGATCCTGTCGCTGACACTTCTATTAAGACAATGAGTCATCTTAACATATTTGTGCCTCTACTTCCTCAACAGTAACAGAGGGGTAACGATAGGGGGTTTTGTGAAATTAACAAGTTAATTCGTGTGCAATCCTTACAATGGTGTTTCACATATAATAAGCACAATACACATTAACACGATACATATATACACTCCTCAGTTGACTTATTTGAGCAGTGATCAGTTCTATTTGTCAGAAGCACTGATTTTTCTTTTTAAATCTTGAAAACGGTAAAGGGAGGATATTTTTCCTTCTTTAGTCTGAAAAGCAAATACCGGATCCATAGACCAAGAAAACCTCAGAAGAGAGAAAAAAATTCAGCTTGTCACTCTCCAGTCCTATCATTCTCTGCTTTTTCATCCCAGCGCTGCCCTATTGCAACATTGAAAATACCTAATGTTACCATGTCAGAAAGAGTAAATTGCAAGGATTAAAACCCACAATAAAAAGAAACTCTGGGGGCGCCTGGGTGGCTCAGTGGGTTAAAGCCTCTGCCTTCAGCTCAGATCATGGCGGGATCGAGCCCCGCGTTGGGCTCTCTGCTCAGCGGGGAGTCTGCTTCCTCCTCTCTCTCTGCCTGCCTCTCTGCCTACTTGTGATCTCTGTCAAAGAAATAAATAAAATCTTAAAAAAAAAAAAAGAAAGAAAGAAACTCTGGCCAGAATATACAAATTGACAGTGCAGCATAAATATCAGCACAAAATCACACTATTCTTTTAATAATAAGATTCCAAGCTTATTTCCTGACATTAAGATACCAGTTCTTTGGCAAGGTAATTGTTTTTCACTGAGGTGTATCAAAATCTTGGCATATAGTCAGAATGCAAGGAAGATCGCCCTAATCTGAAATAGTTTCATAGCAAGCGCTGGGCTCAGGTTCAAAGAAGGAGGAAGAGAAGCAACAGAGAATAGAAAAAAAAACAACACAAACAAACAAACAAAATATGACATTATTAGGAGTCTTGTTTACCTTAAATAGGAGAATGAGACGGGCACCTGGCTGGCTCAATAGGAAGAGCATGCAACTCTTGATCTCCAGGGGTCATGAGTTCAAGCCCCACAATGGGTGTAGAGATTACTTAAATAAACTATTATTTTAACAAAAAAGAAGAAAGGGAGGAGGAGGAAAAAAAAAAAGAGGTTAAAAAAAAATCATTTTTGAGTCTTTACTATGTGCCAATGGCTTCAACTATATTGGGGTTGTAAACATCCCCTAACACTCTCTTCGGAAGGGGTTTTGAACCACACTTTACAGTTGAGGAACCTGAGAGGGGTGTGGTACTCGCCAGACCCAGACTTGGCAGAGCTGGGATTTGCATCTCCTGCCAGTGTACATTGTGTAACTCGTTAGTCCCATCCCCTGAAACAAACTTCCAGAGAACCTCCAGATCTGAGCTCTCAGGTCATATAATAAATAACAAGCCAGGACAATGAATATATAAAACAGCTGAAGTTGTGCCAAAGACTCATTTCACCTTTTCACAGTTTTCATTGAGAGAGTAAATCCTGGGACGCAAACCAGTTAGTTGGGCTTGTTACCGTCCTGCAGGCTCCATTCCAGCCAGCGGCTCTACCGTCTGCCGCCTCCCTTCTTTTGTTTTAAGGTATATTTGGAGAAGAATGCCTGTCCTGCTGGATGATATGAAGTGCAAAACTCACCAATAGCTTGGATTCTGCCCCTGGCTTCTTCTGGACTAAACTCGAGGTTGCTTGGGTTGCCGGTACTGCTTTGATTAGTGGGGAAAATGAGTTCAGGGGCTGGAAAGATGGTTGATTTAACAGTCAGAGTTTAGTTAACCTAAAGTTCAACCTATTTACTTACTCATGTCTAAGCAAAACAGAAGAGAAAACCCCGCCTGTTGGTTTAATCTCTATCTCATTATGCCGTGAGGTCCTCTTCATGTCCCGATTTATGTAATTCACTGCTTACATTACCTACTTTTAATGCTGAACCTAACATGTTCTCTCAGTTTGGCTACAATGAAAAAAAAAAATTCTTTATCCCTAGTTACAATTTTTAGAAAGTGTATTTTTCACACTTGGAAAAGTCCCACTATTTCTTATTCGGTTATAAATTCCTGTGTTAGAAGAAAGAAAATCACTAACAATGATACTCTTAAGGGGAACAAATAACTTGACAATGTTTCATCATTTTGGGTTTTCCTAAACAGAAAACTTTTTTTATTTGAACTTTAGGCTTTCCACAGAATATGAATAAGAAAAAACTAAAAGACACATTCTTTAATTAGTATGCCAAGAATTTTCAAAATACTGTAAAGAAGTACGTGAAATGGAAAATGACTGCACATTTCAGATTTGTTTGTGGTTTGGTTTTTTTAACATAGTGTAGGAATAAGGTATTCTGATAAATAGGTTATTGTCTATATTATATATAGATTAAATACTTCCAAAGAATTAGAATTTCCTGGACAGTCAAGTGCCTTTGAAAATATAATTTAATCTTTCTTTGATAAATCAGAAGATATGTTAAAATCTTATACATTTTCAGGTTCACCATAATAAACACCAGTTAATCCAACGTAACTTGTTACTGCCAAAACACAAATGTCATTTTTAAGAGAAATGCCAGATGAATAGAGTGACCAATAAACCATAGTTCATTGTAACACATAACATTTAGGGAGATAGGTCTACTGTTTGTATTTTTATTTAAGTATATATTGAGGAATAACTATGTTAATGTTTGTGAACCTCCACACTCCACAGCTAATCAAAATGCAATTGCATAGGATCTCTTTGCCCCCTGCATACAATCATCATAAAAGTGGGGTTTGGCATGACAAATATTGCCTCATTGGAATCCCATGTGACATTAAGAGCCAAACAGGAGGGGCGCCTGGGTGGCTCAGTGGGTTAAAGCCTCTGCCTTTGGCTCAGGTGATGATCCCAGGGTCCTGGGATTGAGTCCCACATGGGGGGGGGGGCTCCCAGTAGGGAGCCTGCTTTCTCCTCTCTCTCTCTGCCTGCCTCTCTGCCTACTTGTGATCTCTGTCTGTCAAATAAATAAATAAAATCTTTAAAAAAAAAAAAAAGAGGGACGCCTGGGTGGCTCAGTTGGTTAAGCAGCTGCCTTCGGCTCAGGTCATGATCCCAGCGTCCTGGGATCAAGTCCCACATCGGGCTCCTTGCTCATCAGGGAGCCTGCTTCTCCCTCTGCCTCTGCCTGCCATTCTGTCTGCCTGTGCTCGCTCTCTCTCCCTCTCTCTCTCTGACAAATAAATAAATAAAATCTTTAAAAAAAAAAAAAAAAAAAAAAAAAAGAGCCAAACAGGAGCAGTGTTTCAAGTATACAAAAGCAAATCTGAGAATTTAATATTTTCTCATAAACTGATTCTCAATCTAAGTAGAGGAAACTTCACATTCAACATAAAATTGGTAAGGAATTAACCAATCATTCTATATAAACTGGAAACAAAAAACATAAACTTTTAAAACTATTTGAGGCCATTTTGAGTCTTGAGAGAAATGTGTTTCTGCAATATTATGAAAGAAAGCTTAACTTTCTCACTTGAAGGATTATGAAGGTTTTATCTGGTAACTAATACTGCTATATCGACTACAAATTATAGCTGTTTTTTCAAGTGTACTGGATTGATGCAATTGGTAGCATTCATTAAGTGCATTAAACATCCAAAAAGCTTTAAAACAGAAATATTGACTGAACCATGTGCATTCATTATGTTGATAATAAAAACAGGCATATTCTTAACATTTCAGTCATAGAGCAATTTCTAAAATGTTAAATTCCTTTGTAATAAAAAAAATAATTGGATGGGAAACTGATTTGAGGGTGGAGAATAATAAGGGCCACCTGCCCATGAACTAGGGAAAAACTCAAAAAACCACAACTTTGGGGACATCTGGCTGGCTCAGGCAGTAGAGTATGGGACTCTTGATCTCAGGGCCCTGAGTTCAAGCCCCACATTGGGCATAGAGATTATTTAAACAGACACACACACACACACACACACACACACAAAACACCTTTTTAATTGTAGAACAATGATGACAAAAATCAAAATTGCCGCAAAATTGTGGAAGAACTTCATGAAACTAGGTTCCTGGGAAGTAGTTTTGTAAATCCGCTTTCAGCAAGTTAAATTAAATTAAAATAATTTAATTACGTTATTTGTGTACTAGTTATAGACAATTCTCGCTATTGTCACATAAGCTACATATTTCTACTGGAGTTTCTCAAAACCTGCCTTCAAAATACATTTTTGTTAAAATATGTTTATAATTTCAAAAACATTATTTTAAGAGAATCATAATGATTATATAATCAACTTGAAGAGATGTATTGGTTAATCAAAAGTTAAAAACAAAACTTATGAGTATTACCATTTTTTTTTTTGCTCTTCATTTTATTTTTGAATAGGTAATTCATTTACATAGTATGAAATTCAGAAGCTGGTAACATTTTACAAACTTCTATATATTTTTGAGATACATGACTATGCCCCAAGCAAGTCCTAAAAATAGCAAACTTCCATCAATATCATGTCTTGTCTCTTCCACATCTTGTTAAAATATTTCAGTCCTCTAGTTTTAACTGTGTGTGTAGCTTCGGTATTTTGAGGCATAGCTTTAACCAATATGCAGAATGTCATTATGACATACTTTACAAACTCTGTAGCATTTAAATTTATATTTATAGACTTATGCCATCTCTATTCTAATGTGTCATCGTTTCCAGGCACCAAAATGATGACTAAAATAGGTTGCTTCTCCCTCTCGTTTGGAGAACATGGGTAAGGAGTGTGACATGCATTAGTCGGTGGTGGTTTATTGAGAAAGGTGGGATAATATCAAGGAACATGCCAAGTTTTAAATTCTTATGCTAAAAAAATATGTGTCTTTAAAATCTTAAAAACAAAAGCCTTACTTTGAGGAAATAATTAAAGACAAATTTAGAAAGCACTAAATCTAGCATATAGTCTAAACCCACCTTGTTACAGATGAGGAGATTAGGCTCGGAGAAGCGAAGAGGCTTGTTCAATTTCCCAGAACTAATGGATCTGAGACTAGAACCTAGTGTCTGTATTCCCAATCCTGATCTCATTTTGCTATGAAAATTACTTCTTTTCGGGCCCCTGGGTGGCTCAGTTGATTGTGACTGCCTTCGGCTCAGGTCATGATCCTGGAGTCTCAGGAACAAGTCCCGCATCTGGCTCCCTACTCAGCGGGGTAGTCTGCTTCTCCCATTCCCTCCCCCATCTCATGCTCTCTCTCTCTCCCTCTCTCTTTTTTAATTCTCTCTCTCTCTCAAATAAATAAAAATCTTTTTAAAAAAAAAGAAAGAAAATTGCTTCTTTTCATGCACTTTGCCTTTGACTGACCTGCAAGATAATATATATTCAAATTACAAATAGGGGTTCCCTTATATCTTTGTGGAAATAAATAAATAAATAGGTTTATGAAGGAATTAGATAAATTCAAGGATGATACAGTAACTCCAAGAAGGAAGTAGAGATATTTGCAGGTTAGTATTAAAATTGCCACCCAGTTACCCTCCCCCCACCCCTACTCTGTTAAAATTGAGCCCTTTTGGGGTACCTGAGTGACTCATTGGTTAAGCATCTGCCTTCAGCTCAGATCATGATCTCAGGGTCCTGGGATGGAGTCCCACATTGGGCTCCCTGCTCAGCAGGGAGTGTGCTTCTCCCTCTCCTGCCCCTTCTCTCACTCGTGCTCTGTCTCTCACTCACTCTCTTTCTCTCAATAAATAAAATAAATAAAATCTTAACAAAAATGAACACTTGAAGAAAATTAATTCTACAATTTAGAATTGAAGAAATTTAATTCTACAATTAAAAAAAATTGAGCTCTCTTGAACAATGGCCTCACTTTACAGTCTATTGATAGCTGTCTTTCGAAGCTGACCAGCTCCAACCCCTGTTCTCTGTGACACTGGCCATCTTTTTGGATTCCTTTCTTGACCTCTCTCCCTCTCTTCTCCATGTTTATAGCTCTTCCTTTGGGCCCTCCACTGCTCACTTAAACTGCTCTTCCATTATCATCCATCCATGTTTATTATATTTTTCTCTGTAGATGTTTCTCAAATTTCCTTCTCCTGCTCTATTATTGACCTTCATCCTGGCTTATATTTCCAACTGTCTATGGATAATCACCATTTGAAATTCCTGCAGGTACTTCAAATCCAACTTGTTTAATAATGATTTTTTTTCTCCTTTAAAGAAAGATCTCCTGACTTCCTTGCCTCTGTTGTCCTTCCAATAAATCAGTTCAGACCTTGGAGACTTTGATTCTTTTTTTTTTTTTTTCAATTCCTTCTTCTTCTTCTTCCTCCTCCTCTTCTTCTTCTTCTTCTTTGAGAGAGAGAGAGAGCAATAGCAAGGAGTAGGAGAGGGGCAGAGGGAGAGAGAGAGAATCTTGAAAAGGCTTCACACTCAGTGCTCAGTGTGAAGCTTAACTTGGGGCTCAATTCCATGATCCTGAAACTGAGACCTGAGCCAAAATCAAGAGTCAGATGCTTAAGCAACTGAGCCACTGAAGCACCCCTCTTTGATTCTTTAGCTATCTTTCCAAAAAATATTTCAAACCTAAATTTTATAAACCTTCTCCATAAGTTATCTCATAGTCCTCTTTTTTCTCCCACTCCTGTTGACTATCATCTAATACTTTGACTATTATATAAAACTCTGAAATCTTTGTCTTCCACTTTCTCCCCCTCAACCTTGATTAATAGACCCATTCACATTACCTTCAGGTGAGTCTTTGTATATGGTACTTTAAATCACTTGACATTCCTTTACTCAGACCCTTCAAATTCCCTCAGTCTACATCCAAAGTATTTAATCTGGCATTTAAGGCCATACATTTCCCAATGGTTTCAGCTTCCAGGCGACCTTTGAGCTCTTTAAGGCCTGCTCCACACCACACACTTAATACCCAATAATAGTGAACCTCCAAGTTGCTTAGTCCTGAACCACTTTATCTGACCCATCCCAGATGATTCACTCTAGCCTACTGTGGTCCTTACAGCACTTGTCCTTGCAAACAAACTTCCCTAGAACTGATACTCTTTACCATTCCTCTGTGTTTCAACTCTCCAACCACCTCTCCCCAAGCCTCTTACCTTGATTGCTCCATTTAGCCCCACAAGATGAACATCCTCCTGATCCTGGAGCAGTAAGCCTGGCCACTCTACTGACATATTCTTTTTCTCCTATCTACTCTTGGGTTTGCTCTGTCTGCTCACAAACTTTACACACCACTACTTCTGGCCATGAGCCCTCACTCCTTGATATGTAGGCAATGTAATGTCCCGTGTCGGTTCAAGCATCTCTATGTTTGGTTTTAGTTAACACAGGCTGGGAATGTCCTCTCTAACTCTCTTCACTGAGCACATTTTTTTTCTTACTTTATCGTCCATCAAAATTACCAGAGCATTATCCGTAAAGAATACTTTCTTTGAAATCTATAGTAGTTATCCAATAGAAATATGATACGTGTCACAAATATAAACCACATCTCTAATTAAAAAAATTTGGTTGTCAAGGGAGTCTGGGTGGCTCAGTCAGTTGAGCATCCAACTCTTGATTTCAGCTCAGGTCTTGATATCAGGGTCATGAGTTCAAACCCCACATTGGGTTTCATGCTGGGCATAGAGCCTAATTTAAAAAAAAATGTAGTAGCCATATTATAAAAGGAAAAAGAAATAGATGAAATGAATTTTAGATTTTATTTTACCCAACATACCCAAACTGTCATTTAAAGATGAAATATTAAAATGATCATTGAGATGTTTCTACATTCCTTTTTTTTCCATTCCTAAGCCTTTGAATCCAAGGTGTATTTATAGTTATAGCATATCCCAATTCAGACTAGCCACACTTCAAATGCTCGATAGCAACATGACTGAAGCCCACAATAATAGGTAGTACAGATCACCTTTGTTGATTTGTTCAGTATTTGGTGTATGCTAGTTTGAAAAGTTAATTATGTTTCATGAATAGATAACTAGATTGTCAGTTCTTAAGGTATGGGAATTACCACTACTGGAAGGGTTTGCATACAAGAATGAGTGCTCAAACTCTGACAGAAAACAAGCATCATGCATAGAGGTTATTACAAAACATCATCATCAGGGATAAAATAGAAAAAGAAGTGGGACACCTGGGTGGCTCAGTTGGTTAAGCAACTGCCTTTGGCTCAGGTCTTGATCCCGCATCTTGGGATTGAGTCCCGCATCGGGCTCCTTGCTCCACAGGGAGCCTACTTCTCTCTCTGCCACTCTGTCTGCCTATGCTCACTCTCTCTCTGACAAATAAATAAATAAAATCTTTTAAAAAAATAGAAATAGAAGCAAGATGCTCCATGGTTCTCTACACCCCTCCTATAGCTCACAGACCTGCTCCCATTAAGTTGTAACCAAGGAAGAAAGTAAGGTACTAGCCAAATAATTCTAAAGTTATTAATAATTATAAATATGATAAGTAAAGGACATTAAGGAGCCCATAACTGGGAAAAACTCATCTAGCTCACAAATGAAATTCCAAATGAGATCTGAAAGGAATATAGGACAAGAGGGAAAGAAGCATGTTCTAGGTAAAAAGAACAGCCTGTGCAAAGGCCCTCAGGCAGGAGTAAGTTGAAAAAGAACTTTGAGAAACACCCTAGGAACCTAAAGCCTGAGCGTGTCTCCTGCACAATACACAGCGCTTTATTTAGAACCTGACGAAGTAAAAAATAATGACGATGTACCCTGTCTTATCAGGGAATTCCTGAGAATGACTAAAAAATTAGGGGCTAAGGTCTGACAATGCATCCGGATCCTGTCTGAATGAATTTTCTGGAAGTCTTTTCAATCTCATAATCTTGGGAGATGGGACAGAGATCAAAACTTCCTCATCCCCTCTCTAACAATAGGAATTTAAGAGCCGACGTCGGAGGGAGAGCGAGGTCGGTCCCACCTGATCCATGTCTGAGAAGTCAGAGGGGCCATAGCATCATCTTCCATCATGAGCTGTTCCTCCATTAATTCTCTTGATGTTAAGATAAACAAAACAAATCTGAAGGACAGCTAGTTCTAGACCTCAGAAACCCACCTACTAAATATGAACAGGAAGCCTAAGAATAGAACAATGGACAAATAAAGCAGCTACGTCAAAGTCTGAAGTTTTCCAAACTTCTAATTAATTAAATGAGACCCAAAAAGTCAGGGCAATGCTACCACAATTAGCTATTTGTAATTCGTGTCTCCTATGCTCCCCCACATCAATGGAAAAAATCTCTGACAGCTACAAGTGGGGTCATAGCAAAAAACAGTTTCTATTTTTAAAGCCCTGCTTCCAATTATGCAGGCACACTTTGGAATTTTTTTCTCCACGATTTATATATTGGTTGTTGCTCCGTTTCTTAGCCAGCATTGTGTGATTCTCACGGAGCGTGGCTGTATCTAAGAGGGAAACGTCAGCAAACTTTGTAAAGCAAATTTTGTACCAGCATGGATTGAGGCTCGCTGGTTGTTTTTCCGGCCAACTGCAGAATTCTACAGATGTTGGAAATGGAGTCATCACGAAATCAAAGTTCCCAGTAAAATCCTCTTTTTATGATGCCAAATCAATAGGATGCAGTCAGTTAATACTGATTCCCAAAGCAATGAATCAATGGAATATTTTGAAGTTACATATTTAATTCCTTGTTCAGTTGTATTGTGAGTTTATCAAAATATTGCATAATCACTCAATTAGCTTACTATTCTGGGTCCAAAACTCCTGGGACACTCTCCAACGTAATTTTCTCTCCCATCAAGATAGTTTATTACTATTAGGTTATGTAAGCTAACAGCCTGCGTGATTACTAAAACAAATGTTTTCTTCATAAAATTTTAAATCTGGCAATATTTCACTTTAAAAAAGAAAAAAGCTTTCTTTTTTTTAAATAAAGACCATAGTCCAGCAGTAGCCGCAAACGCAACACAGGTAACGACGACCATAGTGACAAACTTGCGTTGCACATGATTCAAGACCCTCCTACTCAAAAGCCTTTCTCTCGTTCTTCTTTATCAATAAGATTCCATGTTTTGTTTGTTTTTGGCTTGGCAACGAGCCTGAAAGTATACACCTTCTTGGACTCTCTGGCATCTGGGGGAAACCAGGTGACGAGCTTCCAGACAAGAGAATATAGGCTGAAATTTTTGGTATAGTTTCTTGGAAAGCTATTGTTTTCCTGAGTGTTAGAAAGAATGAGAGACTGAGAGAAAGAAACAAGGAATGAAAGAGAGAGACAGGGAAGATGGAAGGAAAGAAAGAAGAAAGGGAGGAAGGAAGGAAGGGAAAGGGAGAGAGGGGTCCCTGGCTGGTTCAGTCAATGGAGCCTGTGACTCTTGATCTCTGGGTTGTAGTTTCAAGCCCCATGTTGAGTGCAGACATTCCCTAAAAGATAAAAATCTTAAAAAAGAAAAAAGAAAAAAAAAAGGAAAGGAAGGAAGGGAGGGAGGGAAGGAAGGAAGGAAGGAAGGAAGGAAGGAAGGAAGGAAGGAAGGAAAGGAAAGGAAAGGAAAGGAAAGGAAAGGAAAGGAAAGGAAAGGAGGAAGGAAGGAAGGAAGGACGGACGAGAGAAAGAAAAAAAACCAACTTCCCCTTCCTGCCTGAGTTCAGAAGTGGTGGCTGGTTGTGAAGCAGCCATTCTGCAACATTGAGGTGAAAACCTCCTACTGCAGAAGGTGGGGCAGGAAACCAGATAATCTGGGCCCTTAGGATTCCTTTTGAGCAGCTGTGCATCCTCCTCCCAGATTTCTTATTATGCGAGAAAAAAGAAACACTTTGTGTTCAAAGAAGAGTTGGCCAGGATCTGTGACATGTGGCTGAAAGTACTCCTAACTGATAAATCCCTCTCTGAGTCCAGGGCCGCTGTGCCACACGAGTGCAGGGGGTGTCATTTGCTTGTATCCTGCACAACCACGGGGCCCTGCAGCTGCCAGATATGAAGTGAGTTCTGGAGATCCAAATATCTGCAAAGTATGGATTCTGCATATCAGGAGGGTTCCACCTAATGAGACAAATTTGTAGGCAGACAGTTCCAGTGTAATGTTATCCGTGAAGCTAGGGTTTCATAAAGGATGCACCCTAGAATGGCACTCAAGCTAAAAAATGTTCTGCTGTCATGTAAGTTTGGGAAACTTATTCTATTTTCCCAAATGCATTTCGGCATATTAAAGACTCCAAGGAGCCTTGTAACAAAAAGACTACTAACTTCCTTTGACCTACTGTTCCTTAAAACTAATAATTAAACCTTTTTTCTCTCCCTAGGCAGTACCTCTTAATAGCCTTCAGACTAGTGTTCAAAAAACACACTTGAGGAAATGCTGTACTAAATGATTTAACAAAGTTATAACCTTAGTACTGGGGCAAGTGTTACCCGTGGAAATAATTCAGTTTACTTAAATTATTTATATATGAGCCTCTTAAAAAAAAAAAAAGACACACATGTCTGTATGGTTTGAATTAGGTCCGCCTAAAAGATATGTAGATGTCCTAATAATAAAACCTGTGCATGTGCCCTCATTTGGAAATAGGATCTTCTTCAGAGATGTAATTAAGATGTAAATTAAGACGAGGTCATACTAGATTAGGGTGAACTCTAAACCAAATCCCTAGTGTCCTTAAAAGGAGAACAAAGGATACATAGACAAAAAAGGCAGAAAGCCATGAGAAGACAGGTAGAGACTGCAGGACTGCCTTCACAAAGAAGGAATGTCAAGGATGGCCGGTGACCACTATGAGCTCGGAGAAGCCCATAGGGCAGATTTTCCCCTGAATCTGAGAAAGAATCAACCCTGCTGACACCTTGATTTTTGACTTACAGCCTCCAGAACTCTGAGAGAAAAAAACAAAAACAAAAACAAAAAAACTTTGGTTTTTTTGTTTGTTTTTTTCCTTAAGCCTCCTAGTTTGTGGTAATTTGTTATCTGAATCCAGGGAAACTAGCATGCCATCATGCTTCCTACTGGACTTCCTTCAAGTCTGTTTGTACTTGAAATTTTTCTTCGTACTTTGTCTCTAGCCTAGCAGCTGTGGAATGGAAAAGAAGGGCTCCACATCCAGAAGAGCTTATGCCCTGACTCAGCCTATTTTTAACTCTTTAATTTAGGCAGTTCGCTCAGATGTCCTGAGTCTCAATTCTCTCACCTATAAAATAAGGACAGAAACTTGTATTCATTCATCAAGCCATCTCTTTGACAAGGCCTGATTGGCCAGTAACTGTGTGCCAAGCACTATGCAAGGCACAGGGACAGATAGCCCACAAGCCATTACTAAATCCTACAAAGGAGAGGCAGGTGTTAAGAGAAGGCATAACCTGACTGCATAAGCTTCTGTTGGAGGTGGTGAGAAGTATGTGAATGTACCTTAAGTTCTGTACATGAAAATACAGAGAAAGGTATTATTACAAGTAGGACCAGAAGAATTAATGAGAAAGAATGTCCTTGTTCCCTCTGGTCCAACTGGTAAATATTAGGTAAAAATAAATGAATAAAAGCTCTGCTGGGGTTTCAGAGGACTGCCAAGAGAAACTGTTGGAGGATCCTAAGAGGGAATAGGGAGCTCTAAGACATTTACACATTTATTGATCACTTATTCAAAAGCAGACTCTGTCATGCTTCTCTCGGAGTTTAGCCAAAACTCACCTATCATGTATTGTAATTAAGTGAGATGGTTGATAATTATTCCTTTTTTTTTCCTCCAAAGGAGGTAAAATGGATATTTGTGTTGACTTATCAACTGGTTCATTTAAGAAATATCAATATATCAGGACCCCTTGGTGGCTCAGTCAGTTAAGTGACCAACTGATTTCACCCCAGGTTATGATCTCAGGTCCGGGGATCCAGCCCCACGTCGGGCTCCACGCTCAGCACAGAGTCTCCCTGTCCCTCTCCCTCTGCTTTTCCTCCTGCTCTCTCTCAAATAAATAAATACAATCTTTTTTTTTAAAGGAAATATCAATATATTAATAATAGGAAGATAAAGTAGCTATTGGTGTTACACTGGCAAAATGAGTAATAGAACAAGAGAATAAGTTGTCTCAAATATCTCTGAAATCACGCAGCTGAATATTTGAAAGTTTAAGCCACTGGTATCTGCGTGATGAGATACAAAAAATCCTCCTCTGTAAACCTCAGAGGTCATCAACTAAATCCTCTGGAACCACCCAGCCATTTGAAAGACCCCTTCCTTGGCATTCAGAAGACTTGATTTTTCCAGTCTCATAATGTAAGCAGCCAAGAGTTTTCCACGCAAGGGTAAGCACTTTCCTAGGAAAACTTTACAAAGTGACATAATAGAACCCTCTTCTTTCAGAAACCAATCATGCAGTATATGTTAAACCACTCTATATTGAAATTCCCCACACAAAGGTTTATTCTGTAAAAGGACTATACTGGAGTACAGAAAGGGTTAGAGATGAAGCTCTGGATATGTGCAACGAGCAGCTCATTCTCCTGGCCCAGGCCAGGCTGCCCAGTTTCATGGGTCAATAACTTACACTCTCACTTTTTCTTCTCAAAAGCTAAAACAAAACAAACAAACAAACAAAAACCATAGGAATAAGTACAGAAATAATGATAATATGTGTTTTTATAAATAAATATTAAAAAAACACATTTCCTTGCTCACTTCAAAAAAAAAAAACAAAAACGGGTTTGGGGGCGCCTGAGTGGCTCAGTCAGTTAAGTGTCTGCCTTCCACTCAGGTCACCATCCCAGGGGTCCTGGGATCCAGCCCTTCCTGGGGCTCATTGTTTGGCAGGAAGCCTGCTTCTCCCTCTGCCCCTCACCCGGGCTTGTGCACATGCACGTGCTCTTTCTCTTTCTCTCTCTCTCTCTCTCTCGGTGTCAAATAAATAAATAAAATCTCGTAAAAGATATAAAAAAGGATTTGGGGCTACTTTTAAAATACTGTTATTTTTAAGTATATTAAGTTTTAATATCACATATTAAGGTTTTAATATCACAACTAACATTCTCATGGCATAAATTTCATTTAAAAAACACTTAAATTGTATTTCTTAAGTCCATTCAAGATTCAAAGAAAAGTAATCATAGCTCCAAACCTTGCCAGCAGTAATTCAAAATAAACTACCTAATCAGCAAAAGGAGATTTATTTCATGCACTCTGAGGGAATTCTGGCAAACAAGGTTCATATGTTTAATGAGCATCAAAAAATTATGGGGAAAATATAGTGGCATGAATAATATTTGAGTTATAATTATATTCACCTAAATCATGTCAATTATATTCTTTAGTTGTCCTAAGGTCATCTATATTTCTGAAGCTTTTCTGCTGCCATATCCTGATCTCTATATTCTTTTTTTGAATACCTTCAAGGCAGCTCTCATAGGGTTAACTAGTCCAGCTGAAATTAAAGTGGGCTAATGTGGTTTGAATATGGAAATGATATGATCGAACAATAAGAGACTATTTTAGGAGTGCCTGGGTGGCTCAGTAGGTTAAGCATCTGCCTTTGGCTCATGACATTGATCCCAGATGCTGAGATCAATCCCCACATCTGGCTGCTTGCTAGACAGGGAGCCTGCCTCCCCCTCTGCGTGCTGCTCCCCCTGCTTGTGCTAACTGGCTCGCTTGCTCTCTCAAATAAATAAATAAAATCTTTAAAAATAAATAAATAAATAAATAGACAATTTGAGGGCCAATCCATTCTACTCAGAGATGGAGAGGTATGGAGGAGAATATGGACATTTGGAATCATGAGGAATCACAACAGGATTTAGAAGGATCTAGGGACACACACACACATCATTCAGCTAAGAAGAGATGTAAATATGATGTCTGATCATTTATTTCAAACCTACGATTTCAAATATAAAATGTTAGTGCTGAAAAGGGCAGAGAAGATTACCACATTTTTCTCATATTTTGCAGTCATCTCCATCATTTGGGAACGCTATAACAAACTACCATAAATGGAGTGGCTTAAACAGCAAATGTATCTTAGTCCTAGAAGCTGGGATGTCCAAGAGCAAGGTGCTGGCAGATTCATTCCTGATGAGGGCCCACACCTGGTTTGTAGACGGCCATCTTCTGTGTCCTCACATGGCAGAGAGGGAGGCCTCTCATGCGTCTTCCTCTACTAAGGGCACCAATGCTATCGATTCAGGTCCCTACTCCTATGACATGATTTAACCTCCTCATCGGCCTTATCTCTAAATACAATCGTGGGGTAGGGGCATGGGAAGGGCTTCAACATATGAAAGTTGGAGGACACACACATTCAGTTCCCAACAATAGGTATTTAACCAAGTACAGGAGAGGCAAAACTGCTTATTCAGGGTCAGGGAGTGTGCAGACGCCGTTGGAGATGGGCAAGCCAAAACCTGAAGAGCCCAAGGTTAGGACAGAAGCCTAGTGGTGGGTAAGCTTGGAGAGGAAACTGAGCTGGGAAGACTGAGCCCCCAGGGAAACCCCCGCCCTCCCTTTCCTTCGCTCCCCTTGTGAACGAAGGCCTGTCACTCAGCAAGTCACAGTCCCTTCTTTCCACTCCACAGGGCTCTTATGGACATCCCCAGGGTTCGTGTTTGCTTTTTCACTGGCAACCAGCATGTCAGCTAACAGCAAATCCCAGCAATCCTTCACTTATCTGTGTACATCAACAATTACAAAGACATGCTCATTTTATTTCTTTGATTGCATGATGAAGAGAGTTTTCATTCAGTTTTTCCTCCCCTCTTGTACATTAAAATTCCACATTCTTCAAGGGGAAATGTAATTGAAAAAGGTAGATGAGGGGCGCCTGGGTGGCTCAGGTGGTTAAGCATCTGCCTTTAGCTCAATCATGATCCCAGGGTCCTGGAAACCAGTACAGAATCAGGCTCTCTGTTTAGCGGGGAGACTGCACTCTCTCTCCCGCTGCCCCTCTCTCTGTTCGTTCTCTCTCTCTTTCTCTCTCAAATAGATAAAATCTTAGAAAAGGAAGGAAAGAAAATGTAGATAAAATAAATTTTTGATTTTAAGGCCACAATTAAGGTTTTTTCTATCCACTATCCATCTTTTTTTATTTTTTTAAAGGAAGGAATTTTTGGCCTTCATATCATTAATATAATAAAATAAAGACACAGGGACAGCGTGTGTTGTTGCTCCCTGGTCTGCGAAGTGCCTTGTCCTCTTTTTCTCCTGAGGCTGGTGCTTTGAAGAGAACAAAGTAGTTCTGGAGTTTTCTCCTCCTTCCCCAGAGTCATTATTATCTGAAGAGCAAAGAAAATACAGCTGAATGTTGCTTCACCCCAGCACTTCTCAATCTTGCGTGCCTGTTTCATCTTGTGATAGTGATGGCATCGTTCCCGGCTATGGGGAGAATCAGCCTTTACCTGGAGTGCTTAAGCAAAGAGTAATTATTAATACTCACAGAGGAGTCCATAGGAATGAAAAGAAGTAAACAAAAGGAAGAAGCCCTTTAGGCATGCTTGCAACAATAAAGCCACTATTCCCTGTAAGGGCCGCCCAAGGAAAACGGCCTTCTCTCTCAGGCCCCTCCCACTCCTGACCACCACCCCACCCTCAACCCCACTCCCATCTCTAACATTTCACACCGTCTACAGCTTTTTTCACAGTCCCAGTTTCCCCTGGGGTGAACTAGCCTTTCTCTGGTCAGTCACACAGAAGATTAGAATCAGTACTATAGGGTATGTCATTTACTAAACTGTAATCAAATATGATGGCTCCCTGGAGATGATCAAATGTGAAACTGGGTGAGATTTTCGGTTTGCAATGTAAATTCAGTACAGAATTGCCTATCTGGTGGTTTGTATCTGGTCACTCACCAAGAAGCTATTTTTTCCTCAGGTCTCAGACAATTATTCTTTCCGCATAAAATTTTTTATTTTGACACATTTTAAGTGGAAATCCTTCTAAAGTGCATAACAGGTTTTCATGACTCCACCAGTAGGGCAAAAAAAATATAATTTAATTCGTTACCAATCTCAGGATTATTAGAGTGCATCCTGGTTTGTGGATCAGGACTTTTCCTCACCAAGAGCTGCCCTGCCTCTCCGCCTCTCCTGAGTGAATTGTGGCAAGCCCAGCAGCTACTAGGTAGAAAGGACTCCTGAGTCAAAGGCCGTTGGTTGTCAGATACTTGGCCTCAGGACCTTCAGCTGGGGTCCCAACATGATACGTTCCCAGACATTCTGGGAAAGAGTTGTATCCAACTCCTCAGGAGCAAAGACTTGGCACGCGACTGTAGCTACACCCAGAATTACAGATGGGGCTCTCTCGTGATTCTGTGGGAAGTTTGCTACTTTACTTGGCTTGTGCTGTACAGTATGTCATTTTCTGTCCACAACTTAGGTGAACGAGAACTTTTCTGAGCTCCTCTCCAAGCATACGTGTGCAATGCAAAGCAAGCTTTGTGTAACTTGATAAAAGACAAAGGAGTAAGATTATCCATTCTCCAAAAATACCTTGAGCAATACAACCCAAAGAATGATATCTTCAAGCCTACGCCTATTTCAAGTAGATATAATCATCACCACACTTGAATTAAGTGGATAATAGAAGCTTCTAAACATCCTGTTTTAAAGTCCTAAAAAAGAATTCAAACTCAGTCATAGTGATGATTGTTGTATAATTTGGGCAAAGAGTTAATCTTTGAAGACAACAGATACCATAAATAATTAAAATATCTAGAAGAGAGATACTAATTAAAACCTATTCACTTACTTGGATATAGTTTGCTAGAAGGATGTTTTGTTGCCAGATGTTGATAATGATATTTAAGAAAACATTATGAGCAAAAAGAGATTTACAAAGGTTACAGTTCATACCATCAAACCCTCCTTTGTCAACTTCCTGCATTGCAGACGGACTTCACTTTTCTTTTTTGAATACTAGGTGTATTTTACAACACTTTGATCCTGTTCAAAATCCCGTCCAGGATTTTGGCTCTCCCTTTTTCCTAATGAAGCCCATATTCATTGTCTTAGCATTTTTTACTTTATCCCCTCTTTGACCCCAATTTGTCTTTCCAGTTTAGTTTCTAACCCTCCCTATACAAACCTATACTCTCACATTATTAGACATTTCATCATTCCTTAAGAAAACCTTGCACTGATCTTGTACCATTTCTAATGTCATCTTCTCTGTGAAGCCTCTGTGATCCCTCCAACTAAGAGATTGGTCCTTTATCTGCACTTCTGTAGTCCTTTGTACTTCCCATGTGGCATCCGTCACATAGGTGTTGTATTGTTATCTGTATCCATCTTATCTCTCTTACTACATTGTGAAGTACCTTAAAAGCAGAATGGGAGTTAATTTCTCCTAGGACTATCACTCATAATACCTAACATGGTGTTTTACATATACAAAATGCAAGATGATCAAGTGATATTCCCTGTGTATGCAGCAGGTCACTTTCAGTGGCAAAATAACAGAAACCTAATGCACACAGGCTTAGTTTCTAAAAGAAGAATGTATTGACTCATATAAATGGCCAATCCAGGGGATGCAGCTGACTTCATGCATAAAAGGATTGAGGGGCTCAAAGAATGTCATTACTGTTATCTCTCCTCAACTCTCTGCTTTTTTCTATATCTCTTTGTCTTCATTTTTCAAGGAGATATTTTCCACATGGTTTTCAAGAAAGGCACATACAACCTCAGGTCACATACCCCAGGGAAGAGAACTATTGGCTCTTCCTGGGTTTCATAAAGTTACACCAGATATAGAATGAAAGCATAGTTTTTAATGGAACTCAAAGACAAATGATAAGAAAGCACGCTGGACAGTAAAAAACTATAAAATTATATTTAAAAATTACAAATCAACTTGCTAAGAGTCTTAAAGAGTAATGTAAAGGTTAGCCTTACCATTTTTAAATTTTAGTGGAAATATCAAATCAGCAAGCATATATTATACAACTGTGTATTATGCTCAATAGACACATACAATATAAAAGCCAAACTCAACCACTGAAGAAATGTAGTCCAGTTGGTGGCTAAAAAAAATTTGATGCATGACAAATAAATGAATATAAGACATGGTATTAACCAAATGTTAAAAATTGCAGCACCAGTGGCACCTGGGTGGCTCAGTTGGTTAAGCGTCTACTTTCGGCTCAGGTCATGATCTCAGGGACCAAGGATCAAGCCCAGCATGCAGCTCTCTGCTCAGAAGGGAGTCTGCTTCTCCCTCACTCTCTCCCTCCGTGTTCTCTCTCTCACACTCAAATAAATAAATAAAATCTTTTTTTAAAATTGCGGCACAGATGATAATTTTAATAATAACTCAGAGGGGCACCTGGGTGGCTCAGTCGGTTAATATCCAACTTTGGTTTTGGCTCAGGTCGTGATACTGGGGTTGTGAGCCCCTCATGGGGCTCTTCACTGAGTGTGGAGTCGGCTTAAAGATTCTCTCCCTCTGCCCCTCCCCCAACTCAAGCACCCACTCTCTCGATCACTCAAATAAATAAAATCTTAATGGTAATAATAATAATAGCATCTCTGGAAAGACAGGGTGATTGTTGAATAGAATGCTCTTTGAAGGTTTTATAGAGGTTGGGAAAACTGTTTGGTTCAGTGAAAGATGGATTGTTTTTGAACTGTTGGAAGAGGGTAGGAAGAAATTAGGGTGGAAGGAAAGAAAATTAAATGGTCCAGAGGTAGGCATTCTATTTGTGGAGTCATAATTGTAGACAACAACTCAGACGGAAAATTTGTGTCTAGAATGAGGTGAAATGGTTATAGTGAAGTTAATTTAAAGCAGACTTTGAATAGTGGGACTCTGAGTTTAAATTTGACCTAGTTCTAATTTCCACTATATGCAGGTTCGAAGAAGAGCTGAGAGGGAAATCCAGCTACAGGTCATGATAAAATTGGAGTTCAGTCTTTGGAATAATATTTCTACTGTGAAATAGGGGTCAACATTTCCATTTATGTGGGTTGTGAGCTGCACAGCACTAGTGGGCACCAATCACATTGCAGTCTCTTGGGGTTGTGCAGTGCACAACACTTATAACCGTGTATGGCTATTAAAAGTAAACCCACAAGCCCAAGATTGAGTTATTTGACTCCAGAACAGCGAATGAGGACTTAACTGCAATTTCAACATCTCCAGGAGTAGAATTTTAAGCTAGTCAATTTAGAATTTTGTGGTCAGCACCAGTGAGGTAATTCTGTTACATGGGCCCTCTCTATCCCCCAAAGGAAGATGAGGTAATGCACCTAATAAATCCCCCTGCCCTTCCCTGTAAGGGAAGGTGAACTTGCCTAGAACACTCCCTTCTTTTCTTTTGCTAATAACTTATTGTCCCACCCTCTTTCCTATAAAAACCTTCCATTTTGTACAATTCCCCTGAGCTCCACTACTTGTTAGGTGGAATGCCTTCTGATACAAGAATCAATTAATAAAGTCAATTAGATCTTTAAATTTACTCCATTGAATTTTTTTTTTAACTTGGCCAATCTGGATAACTTTCAAGAAACAAAAGAATATATCAGTTCGACATTGGTGGAACACAGGTAGGTGTTAAGTAGAACTTAAAGAGAAGGAAAAGTGGGGACTAGATTATGGATTGCCTCAAATTCCAGACTAAAATATGGACTTTGTTCTGTGTTTAATGCAGAGGAGAGATTGGGGAAGCCATTGAAGGATTTTGGATGGAATAGTGTTTTAGGTGAATTAAATTTAGTCTACAGGTTGGGGATATATACAAGGAGCAGAAATTAGCAAATAGTGAACAATTAAAAAGTCATTCATGTAGTGCAAAGAAAGTGGACCATGAGATTGTTGGGTCCCCCAAAATTGGGTACCCCAATAATGGGTCCGTGATTAAAGGAGCGAGACTGATACAAAGCGAAGGTCAAGCAAAGCTTTATTTCGCGCCAAGCATCAGGAATCAGACTGACCATCAAACAGACCGGTCGGGGCCGCCCTTCCAGAGAGGACGACCCCTCCCTGCTTTCCATACTAACTTTTATAGAGCAAAGGCCATGTGGTTGGACCTGGCCACACACAGGTGGCCAATGAGATTGTAACACACAGAGGAAACTCCACAGTGATGCTAGGTGACCAACTGAATTACAATTTACCCTAGTAGACATTTGAACCAGTCTATCACACCTTGGTTAGGATTGGTGCCAAAAGGCTCCCAAAGGGCGGGGGCCCATACTCCTTGGTAGCTAGGAGACAGTATGCACCCCCACTGATTGAATACCTCCACCTGGCCTGACCCACCCTTGTATTTGGACTTTGTTACCTGGGACTGGTTTCCCAGACTTGCTTTTAAATAAGTTCCCCTGGCGGGGGGCAAGGTCAATTTAAGTTTTACAACAAAATGGCAGTTCAACCGGGGTGGGGCTGCTCTGGCTGAATAGGCCCTTACAAGATAGAAACCAAAGGAGATATTTGGGAGGTGTTTTGGTTTGGTTCAGTTTGGTTTTTAAAGAAAAAGAAGGAAATGCAAGAAAGAGGGATTTTATAAATCTTTTATGAAAGAAATATGTGCCCTGGAACCTATTATTATTATTACTTAGGTAGAGAATGAAGGATAAAAATTACATTTCTTTCAGATCACTCCCAGTGACTTTACTACTGGCAATTGTATAGGTTTTTAAAGTAATTTCAGATATATTTTTCCATATGGATATAGATACTTCTTGAAATCATAAAATTAAACAATGTCCTAAGCTTATATAAAAAAAATCACATCTAAAATATAGAAATTGTGATTCATAACCTACAATAGAGTGCAATGTAGAATTTTCGTGACAACTCTGTTTATTTGGACCAGAAAAGAATGAATGGGCAGTGGCACCAGCATGTCAAAATCAGACTTTTCATGTGTTTTGGATCCCATTATTTTTCTGGATCCCATTCTTCTTCAGGGACCTTGTTCCCTATCTTTCCTCTTCCCATCACTGAATTTGCTTTTAGCATTTTAGAAAAACATTCTCTAACCATCCTGGGTCATCTCCTCGCTGTCCATCAGTCCATGCTGCAGGCAGAGCAAGGGTACATTTCATGTCTCTTGTTATTTCTATTGGACAGTTTTCAGTATTTACCATCTTTGACCTCTCTACAGTGGATAATAGTTTTCCTTTCCTTCATTCTTGAAACTCCTGCCTTGGGTACCAGGTCCCATTCTGTCTGAACTATGTAGCCTCTACACCCTTGACTTTCTCCTGTCCCTTCATGTTAGTAATCCTCCAGGGTTCCATCCTTCACACACTACTCTCTCTCATTATACCCGCTTTATCTGGGGAATTTCATTCACTCCTTCTAAAGCATATACACTGAGAGCTGTCAATTCTATATCTCTAATCCAGATCTAAAGCCATGTATTTACAATTGGATGTTTCATACACGCTCTACAAAACATGCTCCACAAAACATGTCCGGCACTGAACTTCTTACTAGTACCTCAGCTCCATTCTTCCTTCCCTATTCTCTTCCAAATGTATGGAATCACCATTTATGCAAGGAACTATGGTAGAAAACAGCTATCCTTGATTCTTTTCTTCTCCAACCTCCACGTGATTGTTAATTTTAGGTGTCAACATGATTGGGCCACAGGGTACGTAGATATTTGATTGAACATTTCTGGTTGTGTCTATGAGGGTGTTTCTGGATGAGATTAACATATAAATTGGTAGATGTAATAAAACATATTGCCCTCCCACTCCCCTTATCTAAACCATGAAAGTCCTGAATAGAATAAAAGGCTGAATAAGAAAGAGGTCTTACTTTTTGCCTTAAGGTCTTCAACTTGAAACATCAGTCTTCTACCTTTGGACTCAAAGTTGGGTTGACACATATCAGCTGCTCTCCTGGTTCACAGGCCTTTGAACTTCAATTGGAAATTTGCCCTCAGCTCTTCTGGGTCTCCAGCTTGCTGACCACAGATCTTGAACTTCTCAGTCTCCCTAAGCACATGAGACAATTCTTTGTGGTACAACTCTTTCTATAGAAAAGTGTGTGAAACACACACACACACACACACACACACACACACACACACACACACACACAC
>NW_019154086.1:22271229-22288805 GCF_002288905.1 Enhydra lutris kenyoni
TTTAGGTTTTCTTTCTCTGGAGAACCCTGACCAGTTCAGATTTTGGTACCAAGAGTGGATCTAGAGGACCACAATTTTAAGGATGAGTTTTCTGAATTAGTTCTGAGGTTTCTGAAATTGGCTCTCTAATCTCATTAGATTGATAGATGGTAATGACCCTATTTCCAATAGTGAAGAGAGCACTGATAGTCCCTTGCAAGATCTAAAATCAGAGATATGCAAAATATCTTCATTAGATATTCTAATCAGCCACTTAAAAGAAGTAAGGAACTTGGTGACTGCAATTGGGATACTTTCAGACATTTTTGGAAATCTAATGAATTTAATGAGGCTGGTTGGTTGATCATGTTGCTGGAGAAAGTGATGAAAGAAAGGATGAGTTCAGGGAACTGAATTTTCAGTTCAAGTGTCACATAAATGACCTAAACACTTCTGTGTGTGCCCTAAAGGTGACTCTTATCTCCTGCAGCCTCAGGAATGAGATTCTTGAAAATCAAACACAATTTCATCCTGCAGTTGGCTGAATTACAACACTAGTTGAACTCCCAGCTCCACGGGGTGTCCACTGTTCAAATGAGGGCATTGATTGGGAAAGAATAGAATCTTGCCAATTGGAATGGTGACCTGTAAGAAGAGCCTGATGAGGCTGGGGACATTGAGCCTCTAAATTCTGGCTAGTCTTCTTTCCCAGTGGAAGTGGACTCCTTACTCCCAGTAGTATTGGCTTCTCCAATTCCCCCTACTTCCCTTTGGAGAGAATTAATTGTGCATTGCCCAAGGAAACTGTAATGCTATGCAATACAAAGCTGATTTTCCTTAAGACCCACATCTACTGCTCCTCTTTACTTCTAGACATGTAACTAGACTCAAATTCCAGAAGGTCCCAAGGATGAGATACAAAGCATGACCTATGAGGAGGTGTGCTATGCTCAAAAGAATTATGTGAGTTTTCTGATTTATATAGACTAAAATATGGAAAATATGTATGGGAATGAATAATGAGGGTGTGGGATAATGATGGAAGAAGCAGAGTTGGATCTGGCTGATATTATCAATATGGGCTTATTAAGCGGAGATCCTGGATTTAAAATTGTAGCTCAGGGAGTTGGGAAGGGTTTAACAGTTTTAGTTGATTGGGTAAAACAAGGACCAAAATGGCCTACCTTGAGGAAACTAGAAACACTTGACCTACCTTGCTTAAACGTACAGGGAGGGATTCGAACGCTTATGAAGTTTGGAATGCAAATTTGTCAAATTAGTGGATTTTTCAGTTAAGACTTACCCACTCTGAGAGTCCAGGTGATATACCAGAGTTTAGAAGACACCTTTCACCACAACTCTGAGAAAAAAATTGTGAATAGTGCCCTCGCATCCTTAAAGAGCTCTTTGTAGGCCAGTCTTTACAGTGGGGACTACAGTCACTGAATAAGGAAACCTAAATGCAGTGGGAGTAATTGGATCCTGGGTTAGCAAGAGCCAAATGGCAGCACTCAAACATCAAAGGCAATGGGCATGGTTACCATAATGGATAGCAGTCGAGCAGTAATCAGAATAGTCTGAGTTGCACGAAACTATGGCATTGGGTGGTTCACCATGGTGTTCCAAAAAATGGGATAGGTAGGAAGCCTGCTAAATTCTCACTTGATCTACCACAACAGAAAAGTTTTAGATCAAGTAGCAAAAGTCTAATCTGAATCATAAAAATGAGTCATGGCTTCTCAACCAATTCCTGCACTTGATCAGTTTTTAGACCTAGACCCCTTGAGTAGAGAAGACACTGAGCCCCCTCAAGACAGTCCCTGTACACCACCAAAAATTTATAATCTTTATCCAAGCCTTCACTCAAAGGACCTCCAGGCTTTTACCAGGGAAACTGTGCATTGAGAAAATAATGAAAACTTTTAGAGACTATGAGACACTGGCTCTGAACTGACACACTAATTCTAGAAGACCTGAAATATTACTGTGATTCACCAGTTGGAGGAGAGGTTTAGGGAGGTCATGTACTCTGGGGACTTTACCTCAGTTCCCTCTTACAGTGGGTCCGTGGGTCCTTAAACCCATCTGGTGGCTGTTTTTCCAGTTCTGGGATGCATAATTGGAAAAGCTATAATTACCAGCAGGCAGACTCCTCACATTGGCTCCTTGACCTGTGGTGTAAGGATTATTATGGTGGGAAAGGCCAAGTGGGAGCCTCTGGAACTGCCTCTAACTAGGAAAATAGTAAACCAAAGCAATATTGCATTCATGAAGGGACTACAGAGATTGTGCCAATATCAAGGATACAGGTATGGCAACCCCATGACATTTCCATTCAACTCACCTATTGGGTCTATGCTGAAGACAGATGGATACTGGAGCATAATGGTTGATTTTGTACCTTTAACCAGGTGGTGACTAACTGCAGCTGTTATACCAGCTATGGGTTCAAATTGCTTTGAGCAAATTAACACATCCCCTGATATCAGATATGCAGCTGTTGATTTGCAAATGCTTTTTCTCCATATCTGTTAGTAGGAACAAGCAGAAGCTACCCGTCATGAAATGGATGTTATCTGACCCACCAAGCCGTAAGGTTAGCATGTAAAACAGCTCTCCACCAACAAATAGAAATGGTACGTATGTGGTGTGCTTTAAATGTACTGAGGCTCATTTATATCTCAGAATATGGTCCATTTTAGTAAATGGTCCATAAGCACTTAAAAAGAATGTGATTCTGTTGTTGAGTGGAATGTTCTCTACATGTCAATTAGGTCTTGTTGGTTCATAACATTGCTCAGGTCTTTCATATGCTTACAGATTTTCTGGCCACCAGGAGAAAAGTATTGAAGGCTCCAACTGTAGTTGTAGATTGGTCTATTTCTCCTTGTTCTATTAGTTTTTGCTTCATGTATTTAGAAGGCCTACTATTAGGCACATAGTCATTTTGGATTTTTAGGTCCTCTTGATAAATGGACCCCTTTGTCATTATGAAATGATCATCTTTCTTCTTGATAATATTTTTTCTCTGAAATTGACTTTCTCTAAAAAGAAAGTAAAATAAAATCTCCTTTCTCTATTATTAACATAGCCACTCCATCTTTATTTTGATTAACATTCTCACGGTCTATGTTTTCCCTTTTTGGGATTTTTAACCTTTTTATTTTGAAGTAATTTTAGACTAACAGAAAAATTGCAAAAATTGTTCTTGTGTACCCTTAACCAACTTTCCCTAACACAGAATATCTCTTCAGTCTCCCGGGGTTGTCTCCTGTTGGAGACATGGCTGCACTTGCCTGGGCTCCTCCTTCTCTGTGTGGCAGCTTTCTGGCCAGACAGTAGTTAGAGCAGTCATGCCTCTTTTGTTTCCTCTCTCTCTAGAAGCACTCTTTCTTGATGCCTTATGGCTGAGCCATTGTGTCATATATTTTGTTCATTTTTTTAGTTACCTCAGGCTGTGGTGTAAATCTGGACCCCTTATATAGTATTTTGTACCCTGTTTTTGTTTTTTCATTTAGCATTCATCATATCATGGGGTATTCTTTACGAATACCACTTCAGCAGATATGTTACTGCCCCATGCATATAGGCTGGGAAATTTTTGCCATTTTCCTTCCCCCGGACTTCTGGTGTGCCTCACTGCTGTGGTAGCTAGTACCTGGGCCTCCGGCTGCTGTGGCCACTTGGCTGTTGCACAGAGGATGGGGAAATTTCTGGGACTTTACACCCGTCAACCAAACCCTTAATTAATGACTCCATGGAGCAGCAATATGAATATGGCAGCTCTCTTGCTCCTTAGGGGAACAACTCTGAGTATGATCTACACTTTTTCCAGAGCTCTTCTGAGTGAGTAAAAAAGTTTCTTTAGGATTGCTCATTTGCCATCCTTCCTGCTATCCTGATTTTTCATGAGAATTCTTCCTAATAACCTTCCTCCATGTGAAAGCTTTCTTCAGGGTCTCTTTCTGAGGATTCCAAGCTAAACAACTAGCTTTAATGTCTGCTTAATATTTCTTTTAGAGATTCTGGACCCAATTCCAGCATGGGAGTGTGTTCTTCCCACCCACGACACCAAGCAATTCTTGGACACCAGCAGGCAGTCTGAAAATTCAGCTCAAGTCTAATCCTATCTATCTAGGGGAGTCTGGGTGGCTCAGTTGGTTAAGCTTCTGCCTTCAGCTCTGGTCATGATCACAGGGTCCTAGGAGATAGAGCCCCTGGTCGAGCTCCCTGCTCAGCGGGAAGCATGCTTTTTTTGCCTGCCACTCCACCTGCTTGTGCTCTCTCTGTCAAATAAATAAATAAAATCTTAAAAAAAAAAAAAAGTCTGATTCTATCTACCCGAGGTAGCTCATCCCCACAAGACTGTACCCCACTCCCAACCCCTTCAGACACTTGTCTCAAGCCTCAGACTGTTACCTGTGCTTCTGACCCATCTGTTACAAACTGGAGCTTCCAACAACCTCCTCCTTAAATTTGATTTGCTAGAGTGGCTCACAGAACTCCGGAAAACACTTATTTATGTTTACCAGTTTATTAAAGGATATGATAAAAGATACACATCAACCAAATGAAGAGATCCATGGGGCAAGATATGAGGAAAGTGCGGGGATCTTCCATGCCCACTCTGGGCTTACCACTCTCCTCAAAGCTCCACCTGTTTACCAATCAGGAAGCTCTCTGAAATAAAGGACCAAAAAGCTATCTCGGGTTTTTCTGGAGGCTTCATTACATAGTCCTAATTGCCTAAGTCATTGCCACTGAGCTGGCCAGGCACCCGTTGTGATAATTATCTTTGTATGCAAAAGTGTTTTCTTGAGTTCTAGACAACTTTCTGTGGATAGATTCCTAGAAGAGAAATTATTGAAAAAAAGGTATAATATTATATGGTCCTTGATCTGAATTGCCAGTTTGCCTTCCAGAAAATTTATCAATTCATAGCTTCCTTTGCAAGATATCTTAGTTTAAAATATTTTTGAGGGGTGCCCTGGGTGGCTCGGTGATATGGGTGTCTGCCTAGGCTTGGGTCATGATCCCAGAGTCCTGAGATCCGGTGCCGCATCTGGTTCCTTGCTTGGCAGGAAGCCTGCTTCTCTCTCTGCCTGCCACTCCCTATGCTTGTGTGCTCTATCTCTCTGACAAATAAATTAAATCTTTAAAAAATATTTTTTTGACTACATGAAGCCAATCTTAACGTAAACTTTTTAAAAAACCTTGCTATTGTCACTCATGAGATTATTAGTATTGGTTTCATTTCTTCGATTACTGAGATTGAATACTTCTCACATATTTGCTGGCCGTTCACCTGCTTATGAACTATCTGTTTATGAACTCTTTATGAACTATTATCTGTTTATGAACTTTGCAACTTTTTATTATCTTTGTTTTAACCATATACATACAATTATATAAAGTTATTAGATCTATGTAATTTATGCAGTCTAATCTATGCAAATATTCTCTATGTGTCTGCTTTTAAACTTTTTAGTATTGTTTGAAGTATGACGATTTTGAATTTCAACTAATCCAATGTATTTATTTCTTTACATTTGTTTGTCCTAAGGCTTCCCTACTTAGAAATTTCACTACATTTAAAATCAGATAAATTTCGTTCTACCTTTTTCCCCAGATTTTTTTTCGTTCTTTTCTATCTCGCTGTCTTGTAAATTCCCATTATTTATTTTGGTCTTTGTCAGGGAACAAAAACAGATTTCATTGAGTGTTGTTTATTCACTCACTCAATTAAATTGTGCTCAGTGTTTATTAGGTACTAGATAGAGTGCTAGAGACCTTGTTGGTAAAGGCAGATGTTCAGAGGGACACTGAAGTCACATCTGAAGTTGATGCAGGCTGGCTGGGTCCAAGGACCCGGAGGGGTACCATAAGACCAGTCAAGAGGGTCCTTGGCTTCTCACACGCAAGACAGAAATCAGACGTGAGCTGAGAGGAAGTGAGAGCAGAATTTATTAAACATAGAGATTGTAGAGACAGAGCATCTGAGAACCTCAGAAAGGAAAGAAGAGTGAATTTTGTCTTTGCTTGGGGCCTGGGGTTTTAATTGATGGTTGTGTTCCAGGGCACAGTGTCTTCTCAGGCATCTAGAAACTAAGATGAGGGTCTAGATGCTCTCCATAAGTCACTTATGCCCTGCAGCCAAGGGTCTTGATGAGTCTGAGGTCTCAGGAAACATTCATGACGACCCAACCTAGTCACTCCTTAGATGTGAGGGAAGACTGCAAAAATAAAAAAAAGAAGAAGAAGAAGAAGAAGAAGAAGAAGTAGAAGAAGAAGAAGAAGAAGAAGAAGAAGAAGAAGAAGAAGAAGAAGAAGAAGAAGAAGAAGAAGAAGAAAGAAAAAAGAATAGAAAGGAAAGAAAAAAAAAGAAAGAAGTCATTAAATCCTTGACTTTTACGAAGAGGACATACACCATCTGTTTGGTTTTTTTTTTTTTAATTATGTTAAAGATTCTATTTATTTGTCAGAGAGAGAGGGAGAGCATGCGTGTGCCAGCAAGGGGAGCTGCAGGCAGAGGGAAAGGCAGGCTCCCCTCTGAGCAAGGAGCCCAATGTGGGACTGGATCCCAGGACTCTGGGATCATGACCTGAGCCGAAGGCAGATGCTTAACCCGCTGAGCCACCTAGATGTCTCACACTTTTTAAAATAAGGTACATGTAATGTAAGGGTGAAGGTCCTAGCAAGAATAGAAGCAAGAAAAGGAGCAAAAACAGTTTTTCATGGGGTTGCTTTAGTTTCCCTGTCCCAAAGTCACTAAGTGAAACAGTTCACTTAATTCATTGCTGTTGGTGGAAGAGAGAGAGTGGGAAGATGTGTGTGAAATGGCTGCCCCAAGCTAGGTAGTCTACCCTCCTGTTCCATGGTGTGATATCAACTCACTCTTTATAGAAAAACAGATCTTAGGATCAGGGATATGCTCAACAATGTTAAAACCAACAAATGAGGGGCGCCTGGGTGGCTCAGTGGGTTGGGCCGCTGCCTTCGGCTCGGGTCGTGGTGTCGGGGTCCTGGGATCGAGCACCGCGTCGGGCTCTCTGCTCGGCGGGGAGCCTGCTTCCTCCTCTCTCTCTGCCTGCCTCTCTGCCTGCTTGTGATCTCTCTCTGTCAGATAAATAAATAAAATCTTTAATAAAAAAAATAAAAAAATAAAATAAAAAAAATAAAAAATAAAAAAAATTAAAAAAATAATAAAAAAAATAAATAAAAAAAAAAATTAAAAAAATTAAAAAAAATAAAAAAAAACCAACAAATGAGTAGAAAGCATCATTATCCTGAAGAGAATAGATTTTCATGAGTTATTGAAAATATCCATCTTTTCCCCCTCTTTATCTAATTACTTAAAAGTAGCAGTATACAACAAATTATTTTTCTTTAAGCACTTTAACATGATTGCAATAATATCATTTATGCAATTTCACATTCTCCTTTTTGCATTTAATGTTATGAAACATTTGTAAAAGTCATAAACTGCTTAGTAAACATATCTAACAGTTACACACAAAACCTTTTATATACATAAAAGGTTTTAAATGGGCCAATTACTGTTACTCAAAGCAGAGTCTGTTTTTCTTTTTAAATAAATACATACCATTTTACAGATTCTGTATTTGGGATATTATCATACAATCATGCCCATTTTGGAGGGTGTGCACATTTAATCAGAGTGAATTAATACAAGTACACACAACCTTAGGCCTCTCAAACAAATTTCTTTTTCAGTTAGCCAGGTAGTCTTTTCAATTTTCTTCCTCTTAGTGACTCTTACGACCATTCATTCTATAATTTATTGAGTCTCTAAAATGGAAAATGAACTATAATAGAACATTGCCTTAAGAAGTAACATTCCAGACATTCCAGTGCATTTAATGTGGCCCTTCAAATCTTTAACCTATCCCTCTCCACGAACTCCTTGAAGAAATTCTTTTGTGTGCTAATCCAAAAACAAAAGCCCCCACAGCAAACTTTCCCTCAACCTCATCGCCTTTTCAAGCTCCACTCAATCTATCTTCCTTTGCAGGCAAATTATCAAAAGCAGAGTTCACCCTACTACTCCTCTCCTTTACTTGTCCGTCGCCCATTTATTCCCCAGCGCACTGTAATCTTCCATTTCACCCCTTTCAGGCCTCCTTGCAGGCTTTATCTCAACTTCCTTTGAATTCTATCAACAAAGCTCAAAGTTCTCTTCTTAATACTTTCGGTTTCCCTGTTACTTCTCTCACACACCTTTTCTTGATCACCAGTTCCTCCTTTTACCTCACTAGTCATTTCAGTGTATGCTAGAATCCCTTAACTCTGTTGAACCAACTCACTGGACGATGGGAAGCTCTCCCCTCTGTCAGTCAGTACCTTCCCTGTGCACTTCAGGGCTGAGGACTCCTGGCACTTAAACTAATCTCCGATTGGCCTGTGTCTGCCTACCGAACTGAATGCCTCACAGAAACCAGTGGGTTGTTATAAAAGCTGCTTATGCAATTGCATTTGCTATTTTAATTATGTAATTTAATCAACTGTTATGTAAACTAATGAAATAGGAGAGTGAAAAAAATAAGAGTTGTTTCTATGAAAATTGAGATAAGTGATTTGGAAAAGCTCCATAATGGCTGGTATCTGAAAGAAAAATTGCAGTCAACTTAGGTGAAAAACAAAACCAAGAAAAGCTCCTTCCAATCTAGACATATTTGCATTGAATGACCTTACCATACAAATATCCTGAAGATCTTGCCCCACTCAGTGAAGCAGAGATTGGAATCTGAACGATGTTCTTTGGCTTCAGCGGCTAAGCTGAGCTCCCACCAACAACAGATCCGCACACAAAACAAAGGCTTTGCCCTGCATCAAAAGAGAATGGAAGCAAAGTGATGTTTCTTTGTTTTGAGGGTTCTATGCATCACTTTTCTTTTTCCCAGCTTGAACTGCCTCTGCTGATTAACCGATCCCATTGCCTAGTCTAACAGGAAATCATGGTTACATCATGAGGCCTCTTGTTCTCTTGCTTTGTTCTCTCCTTGAGTAATTTAATTTCCAGCCAGAGTTTTGATTTGGCCTTTAAATCAACAAATCAAATCCACAAGCTCTTCACTGGAAGGGTCCATGGTTCATTCATCATTATATCCTCCACCTTCCATTTCGCTCCCCGCATTATGCCTTGCACACAATAACTACTTGAGAAAATTGTTGACATAGAAAGCATAATGAAAACCTTAGTCTGTAAATTATAACCGAGGAATTAGAAATCTAGCTTGAATAAGTGGATTACAAAAGTCCCTTGGTTTAAGGTCAGAATTCCTCCCTTCTCAACTATTAAAGAAGTTCAATTAATAAATATGATTGGAAAATTATTGTTTTAAACTGGGTATCTTTTTTTTTTTTTTTTAAATCAACTGTTAGTTTTCCAGAAAAGTATAAATAAATTTAGGTCCACAGTGACAAGTATCACTACAAATTCAATTTTATCTAAATGAAATCCAAAGTTTGTCTTCTCTCTTGAATCCTGTGGGCTCATTCTCTCTGAAGTGAGGCAGCACAGATAGGATCATCCCTTGCATTTTACAGATGAGAGAATTAAGGTCCTAACTGTTACTGACTTACTGTTGACTTCATAGATAGTTTGTAACTTAAACAGGATTTGTATCCTCGCAGTAGGCATCTTGAGTCACCTTTTGAATGTTCCTGAAGCCCTTTACAATTGGGCAAGAGAATCAGGAACAAAGAAGCAAAAAGTGAAACTCTTCTGTCCTTTATTATGACTCATCTGCTTATCAGCCTATCTAGGATTAGATCATGCCATTAGGGTTCAGTCCTTTGGCTTAACCTATTTTCTCACAAAATTCTTGAGAACAATAATAAGCTAATAACTCATTCGTTAATATCTTCCTGTTAATTAATGGATCCAATTTGCTTTCCTTGGAATAACTGATTACTTGTAGGACAGTAATAGATGTTTTGAGGAAGATTATATTAGATTTTTGTCCTTTGTCTTCAAGAAGGGAAAGATAGTGTGTGTATGTGGGTGGGTGATAGGGAGTGAAGGGCATAGTCCTAGACAAGGATCCTGGGAAACAAAAGATTCCTAGGATGTTGGATGCCAAGATTTAAAGAGCTGCACTAGAGAACAGAATGAGAAGGAGCAGAACGAGGGAAGACATGTGTTTTTACTTCTCAGTTTTAACGTGAGTAGAACTTAATGCTGAGGTAACTTGACTCTTAGGATCTTTTTCTTTTTTTTTTTTGAAAGTTTGGTCTATTTTATCTCTAAGTAAAACCATTGATAGTCCCTTTGTTTTAACTCAAAATATTCCTGAAACTAGAGCATAAAAAACATTTATGGAGCAGATTATGATTCCCTTAGGAATAGTTTTGAAATTTAATGTTGAATTTCTGACCCAGGACTTAGCATTGGATACATCATAAGTATGATCAGCCATGTCCCATGACAATTAAGAAATTACTACATGTGTCTATCATATAATACTAAAATTCTAATACCGATTCTATAAAATGGTCATAGATAAACCAAGCATGTCTTTTATACAAAGCAATCAACAAACTACACACTTGGGGGGGGACATTAAAAATGTCATATTTCATTGGCTACTGATCTTCCCACAGTCTATTTGTCTGAAGTCTCTGAAGACAGTGAGCTGGTGAAAAGCTGCCTGAATGAGCCAATGGAAGATTTGGGAAGTCCGCCTCACCTGAGTCTCACATACCGTCCTTTCCCATATATTCTAATATTCTATGAAACTAACTCTTTCCTAAAAGTGATATGCTAGCTATAATAAACATTAAGCAACAAATTCAAAGTATTTCTTATGCCACCTTAGAATCTGGAAGAGTTTATGGTATGCTAGACTGTCCTGCTTTTAGAAAGATGTTAAAGACATTTGAAATAATAGTTCTTATTTCCTTAGTCTAGCTACACATCTACAGATTTAGGGCCTCCTAAATATTTTTCATTTTTTAATTATGAAACAATTTTCATACTTTGTTAATCTGCTAACAATTACCACCAGGTCATTAGCAAAATTTTGTGGAAAATGAGTTTCAAAACACCTCTTACAGAGTCCTCAAAAAAACAGAATACCTTGAATGTAGCTTTCTTTTTTTTTTTTTTTTTTTTTTAAGATTTTTTTTTTTTTTTTCAGAGAGAGATCACAAGTAGATGGAGAGGCAGGCAGAGAGAGAGAGGGAGAGAGGGAAGCAGGCTCCCTGCTGAGCAGAGAGCCCGACGCGGGGCTGGATCCCAGGACCCCGAGACCACGACCCGAGCCGAAGGCAGCAGCCCAACCCACTGAGCCACCCAGGCGCCCCTGAATGTAGCTTTCTTTACTTCTCAAAACAGTACATATAAGTGGCAAGTAGGAAGTCGTATGTTAATTAGGTGATAGCAAATGGGTGAAGTGGCAAAAAGGCAGAGATGGTAAGCATAGTTTTCTACAGAGGAAAAAGGATAGTTGATTTCTGCAAAATTTACATGAAAAGGTTGAAGCTGTGCTTTAATAATACTGAAACACCATTTACAATTTTATTTTTTAATTGATATATAGTTGACATATAACACATTAGTTTCAGGTGTAGGACATAATGATTCAATTTAAATATTTATTGCAAAATGATCACCGCAATAATTCTAATTAGCATCCATCACCACAGAGTTACAAATTTTTTTAAAAAATTGTTTAATATTCATCACCTTTTCTTAGGTAGATGTCTCTTGCAAACTGTTGAATTCAATTTGTAGTAAAGAGATTTAATTCAAAAGTTTCACGGACAATGGAAACTACTCAGTCTAGGATGGGTCATCTATTTTTACAAATTATACACCTGCTGTATCCCTCAACTATATATTTCTTGCCTTTCCCTATTTTGAAAATGAACAAATTTTATTGAAATGACAAATTTAGTAAAACTGGAAAGAATGCTAAGATTTCCAAATATTACCTTAGTCCTTCTCAAATGTAATGCCTTGAATCTTGAAGTTAATTTCTTCCTCCCTTAGAAATAAAATATTAAACTGGTGAACTACCTCAGGATATATAACTTTTAAAATTATATATATTGTTAAAAATATGGCATATAGAAATTTTAAAAATAATAAAAATAAAATAGAACTAGCAACGGACCTCATAAGACCATTAGAAATAGCTCATCTGTTACAAGTTCTACCCAAAGGCAATGTTATGTAAATTCAATTTATAGGCCCTGGATAGTTTCCCCGATGTTGGCCTCTCAAAGGCTTTATACTGGTATTTTTAAGAAACTAGCAGCATACTTCACCTTGGAAAAGTAATTTTATAAAGACACTGCCATTAGTGATTTTATATACTTCTACATACCCTTCTTGAATTTGAAATAATGGGTGAATCCAGGTAATAATTTTTGTCCTCTTTCAAATTTTATGACTAAAATATTGAGTTGTGTTTTATGGCCTACATTTATTATATTCTGTAGAGTCAGCCAGCAGCTTTAGGCAAAGAATACCTTTGGAGTCTGAAATCAGATGCAAAGGAATCAGGGGTTTCAAATGAGTAATCATGTATTCCAGAAGCACAAGAATGTTCCAAAGATTCTGAAATACAACTAAATACTGCATACTGTGTAATGTGTGAGTAATAATTTCCCAATCCTCTGTACAATTTCTTCCTTCCTTTCTCTGTCTCTTTCCCTTCCTCCTTCCCTCCTTACCTTTCTTTTCAGTTAAGATAATTTTGTCTCCTAGTATGGGCCAGGATTATTGCTATAAAACTTCATTTCCTCCAGAATAGTTTTGGTAGTACTTCTGGAGGAAAAGTTTATTTAGCAAATCATACTCTGATAATGGTAAGGACTTTCCATAAGGAATTTTAACAAGGTGGCAGGAATTACCCAGTCTCGATTTTTTTTTAAAGATTTTATTTATTTATTTGACAGAGAGAGATCACAAGTAGGCAGAGAGGCAGGCAGAGAGAGAGAGGGAAGCAGGCTCCCTGCTGAGCAGAGAGCCCGATGCGGGACTCGATCCCAGGACCCTGAGATCATGACCTGAGCCAAAGGCAGAGGCTTTAACCCACTGAGCCACCCAGGCGCCCCCAGTCTCGATTTTTAGAGCAAAACTGAAAGAGGGAAATTTAAACAGTGGTAGATTGAATAACAATTAAGACTATGTGGTATCTGTACGACAGAACAAAATTCTAAAACTTCCTTAAATAATTTTCTTTTTAAACCAGGTTCTCATTTTAATGGACCAGACACAGTTTGTTAATATCATTTGTCAAAAAAGAATGAGAACTTGGCTTCCACAGGAAAACAGCAGGATTCTAACCTAGATCTCCTTCTGCTGAACTCCTACATTTCTGCATGTTGTGGGTCCTAGAGCTATTAGCATAGTCCTTTCAATAAACTTTCGTTTCGTTACCAAACTGTGAGGCTGATACTTAATCTGGGTGTGATAAGTGAGATAGTGTTAATTGTAAATGAAAGCATTTGAACAATATAATTACTGTTATAACTTATTATTTATTAGGGAAAAGCAGATGCCTGGCAAACTTAGGTTTCATGATAATATAAATGTCATTAGGCTAGCATGTGTAATGAGGGTTATTTTATGGTTTAAGCATTTCAGTCTACCTAAAAAAGTTCTGCACCAAGGACCGACCATCTTTATGTTTAATGTGGCTACGCAGATCTACCCTCATTTTGAGCACTTGTCTATTATTGGTAGTGATAACTAAAGTCTGGTTAGAGTATCATAAAAACTATGCAGCATGAAATAAATTCCATGACACTTCTGAGGCATTTGAGAAATAATTTACTTTCTTAGAAGTTAGGTCAAGAGCAGAAACAAAATTATCATTCCCGCCTAACCTGAATTTTCCCTCCTCAAGTACATAAAAAGAACAAAAGCACTGTTTTCTTTGAATTTGATTTTCTTTGAAGGTTTGTGATTATTACGTTTTACTTTGTTTTACATAGGGAACCTTTGTTAGCCTTCAAAATGTAATTAAGCAATGTAACTGATGTACTTTTGCAACCAATCAAGCAAATATATATGACAAAATGTATGCATACTTATTTCAGCCTCTGAGATTTGTTTTCAAATTACTCTGTTTGGAGCCCGGGGAAGAATATGAGATCATTTATTTCCCATCTGCCAAAGTCAAGCTGATTTCACCAACCCACATGGACAGTTGAGCAGTAAGTCTATCGTGTTAGCGTGCCTGAGTCTCCCAACTCGTGTCCTGCCATCCGTGAGCACACAGGCATTCATGCTAGCACGCGGATGGGGCAAGAGTCCACTGGCAAGACCTCTCCCGGTGCGGCTACGCAGATTATGCTGACGGTATAGCCATCCCGTGTGTCTGCTGCACCTGCCCACTGGCTGGGGAAAGAAAGAAAGGGTATTCGGTAGAGTCTAAGCAGCAGCTTCCACCCACTCTCTCCCACTTATATACACTGTACTCTCTCCCCACGTGCATTCCGAGGGCTGGATCACACACATTCACTTGCACTCTCACACACGTGCGCACCATACCTCGCCCAGCCGCAAGCCGGGACACGTCGCCCGGGCACCCCAACCTCTCCGCCCCAGGCTCGGCTGGCTCTCCCCACCCACCCGCGCTCCACGTGGGCGCACCCCGGCGCCAGGCGGCCGCGCTGCCCACCGAGCCCCTCGCGGGCTCTCGCGGTGGGAGGGAAGGCGCGGCCCCAGGGTCGGACGGACAAAGCGGGCGTCCAATCGAGCCCCGCACTGCCTCCCCGAAGGGTGGGAGCGGCGGCTCTGACGGGCCCAATGAGCGGGGAGCCCGAGTGGGACTTCCTCCCGGAATCCCGTTGGCCAGAATAGCGGGGCCGTGGGTGACACGTAAGTTGGGTGGGAGGCGGCGGCGGCCGAGGTTCGGCAGCCCCGTCAGTGACACCGGCCCGCCGTTCCCCACACCCGGCCGGGCCAGCCGGTGCCCGCCCATCCACTACCCCGGCCGGCCGCGCGCGGAGGCGCCGCCTGGAGTCGGGTCTCTTTGTTGGGCGCGCACCCCCTCCTTTTGGTGGCAACAAAGTCGCGCAGTGGGAGCCGCCGCGAGGGGGCGGGGAGCGGCCGGGGCGGGACTCCGAGCGCCGCCGGGGGCAGCCGAGCCAAAAAGTGGGGAGGAGGAAAAAAGGCAGACGGCGTCTGGGGACCGGCGCGGGCACAGCCCGCTCGGAAGTATGCGGAGGGCCCCCTCCCGGGCCCGGGCACTCGCGGAGAGCCAGCCTCGCAAAAGTTTGCCGGCCGCTGCCCAGGCGGCGTCGATGGCTGCGCGCCCCGCGGCGCGCGGGGGCTGAGCGGGCGCCACTTCCCCTCGGGCCCCGCTTTTGTGTCTCGCGTCTCCTCCTCATGCTGCGTCCGGCCACCTCTTGCGGCGGCCGCTGCTGAGGCGCTCGCTCCGGCGGAGGGGAGGAAGGGACGGCGGCGGCGGGGGCGGCCGCGGCGCGGGGTCCAGGCGGGACTATGGGAAACGGGATGTGCTCCCGAAAGCAAAAGCGGATTTTCCAGACGCTGCTGCTGCTGACCGTGGTGTTCGGCTTTCTCTACGGCGCGATGCTCTACTACGAGCTGCAAACGCAGCTGCGGAAAGCCGAGGCGGTGGCGCTCAAGTACCAGCAGCACCAGGAGTCCCTTTCCGCCCAGTTACAAGGTACGGTTAACGGGACGCGCGCGGCCGGTGGCCAACTTCGCCCCGCGCCTCCCGCCCCGACTGGAAAAGTGGCTTTGGTGAAATGTTAGCGCTGCGGGTGCCACCTCTGACCATCGCGGACATCAGAGGCGAGCCATGCTGGGCCGCCGGGTCCCCGAAGTGTAAAGGGGGATGACATCTCCACCTCCCACTTCCTCCGGCGGTTACGTTTGAAATTGGTGGCACCAGCCGCGGGTCCCGTGGGGCGTTGGATGGGCGGGCGCCCACTGAGCCTTTTACCCCAGCACTTGTCAGTGGCCCAGCTGTAGTCTGCGCAGGCCAACCAGTAGCCCTTCTTCGGTTTCTGCCAACCCATCTCGGAGGGGCATTGTTGCTGTGTATTCGCTGTGCAGTTGACTTTGTCAGTAACATAAGAAATGGAGAGTTTGGCAGTGATTTCTCAAACCGTGCTGGGGTTTAGCCGTGACCTAGCTGCCCAAACTAATGGCCCATTAGTTTCTGTTAACTTAATAGGGTGACTTTAACGATGTTGGGAGTGTTGGAAAAGTCCACACTGCTACTGTTCACCATCCTGCTGGTATGTTTTGGGGAAGGGTAAAAAAAAGTTTGTCTTCCTGAGTAACTTTTAGTTTGTCATAGAAGTGGGAGTGTATGTGTGTTGTGTATTTTACAGTCAGCCTTGAGAAGCCCAAGAGAAGAAACACAGTTTTTCATTCTGTCAGATACAGTGAACACAACTTGAGCCAGACCTGCAGAAAGATTTAAAGTTCCTATCCTTCTATTTTAGAATCTCGTTTAATGTAAATTTCAGAAACATAAATGATGCATGACTGCAAAGTAAGCACCGCGTGGTCTTAAGAGCATAGTCCCCCTATACATATTTTTTGAAAGCTTTTACTTGTGTCTAGTTTTCAACACTCATGCAGTCCTCTCCCCAACCAAAAATTAAAAAATAATACTAGAAAGCTGTGAGTAGTGAAATGTTGACAGTCTTTGCTGATAATGCAAATATACCTTATTTCATATTACTGGGAAGATACAAGCTGGATGGATGTTTGTGTCAGTGTATGTGTATACAAATAGAAAACAGATGCCTTTTGTTGCTTCAGCTATTTTGAGTGTTTTCTAGTAAAAAATAAAAAAAGAGAAAATGACATGCTGCTGATTGCTTGGTCTTATTTTCTCTTCCCAACTTAGAAGAAAGGGAAGTATTTTTAGCTTACTGAAGCTGCATAGCCACAGGCAGTGAAAATATGTGAACTGGGTTTAGTTCTAAAGGAAAACCTGTTTTGATACAGACCTGGGTTAAGAACATTTTTCTTTAAACTTGTTGAAATTTACCCATGGCTTATCGTTTTTATTCAAATTCTGGATATTTATGTATTTACCTATTTACGTAGAAGGCATTAGTGGTTTCCCTATGAAGTTCAGTACAGTTAGACAAAAGGAAAATTTTGTCATCTAATACTGCAAGGGCAGGACTGGATTTTCACACATGTGGCTAGAAGGGGCATGTATGGTGGATTATGTGAGGTTGGTGCCTTAGTGTCTTAGTTTAGGGGACCCATGCAAACAGACACTGTCAAGTTCACCAATACATCCTCAGCACTGCACAGTGCCTGACACCTATGAGGGAATCAATATATATGTATTCACTCAACAAATGAGCTGTTATCCTGAACTGTGGTGAGAAAATAAATCCTGCAGGCTATTGTCTCCTTTCTCAGGTTTCCCTTTCCTGTCTCTGCTTTTTGAAACAAAACAAAACAAAGTAACAACAAAATATTTTGCCCAAGTAGAGCTTCTGCTTCAGGAGCCAGTGCTGGAACTCTTTGAGGCCCTGATTTCTGAGTCACAGCCTGTATTTGCGGTATTTCTTTTTCTTTCTTTCTTTCTTTCTTTCTTTCTTTCTTTCTTTCTTTCTTTCTTTCT
>NW_019154086.1:22288815-22390366 GCF_002288905.1 Enhydra lutris kenyoni
CATTTTTTTTTCAGTGTTCCAATATTTATGGTATTTCATTTTGAAAATCAATCTCAATTTCTTTTCTCCTTTGATTTGCCGCCTTTGGGTGGTGATGGTGGGGGGAGAGTGGTGGTAAGTGATAATACAAGGCCATTAAAATCTTCAACATTTGTTTTGTTGCAGATGAAAAAATGTAGCTAGTTCAAGTGGCCTTAATGTCCGTTTCTTAAAGTATTTTGCCATTTCCTCTAGTTGTGGTGATGCAACAATTATAACATGGTTATGCATGAAGAATTACTTCCTCAGCAGGCTGCAGTTTCTTCGTATTTTTTAATAGATTGATGATTGACTTCTGTAGCATTTATTTTGGATTTCACATCTGCATGCCATTTAATGAGGATTTTTCTGACGGTGTGCCGCTTTTGCTTCCCTTTTCCAATGACAAATGACATTTTATTCAGCAGTGCTGTGTTGTACCACCTGCATAGATTTGTTTTGAAGGCATTAGGCTCTCCATTCTTAGGACTTGTTTAGTTAAGTGAGATCTCTTGACCTGGCTTGGATTAAGATCAGAGTTAATTATGAGTGGCCTTCTTTAGAAAAAAAATATATGTGACTCTTGAAATGTTTAAGTAGTTTGGCCCTGTAATCTGAAGGTATACATTTGTTAAGTGAGCATTTTTAGGTCATCTTCAGTTTAAGGATGGGTTGTACTCCAGAGATTATTTTGAAAGTAGGTTATGTCTAACTCCCAAGTGCCTTTTGCAGTAGACCCGTGCCATAAATAGGAGACGGTGAGGGGTGACCTGGGGAAAGTTCCAAGACTAAGCAGTCCCCTTTCCAGGAAAAACAAATGTCTATGTCTGCCCGGCAATATATCTATTTACTTCTCTATCTCCCACTTCTGCCACATGGAAATTACACTGAGCAGTGGGGCAGAGGTTATATATTGGTGGCAGAGGCAGTAGTTACAATCTTTGACCAGCACAGTGTTTACTTAATCTCTTAAATTTTTTTAAAACTGCTTTCAGGTGGGCCATACCCCACTCCTTGTGTCTATACACAGTGTTTCTTAGCTCCCACTGCCCATTAGAATCAGTGGGCAGCTCCCAAACCAAATCAGTCACTATCTGTGGGGGTGAAACCCACATGGTGCCCTCCCCAGGTGATTACAACATGCCTCCAAGGTTGAAAAGTGCAACCCTGTAATCTGAAAACTGAGCCACTTGACACATTTACTTTACTTGGCCGCAAAGACATTTGAAGGTTTTGTTGTTGCTTTTCCCCCAGCATGTGATTCAAATTCTAGCCCTGCAACTTTCAGTGTGAACTTGGCCCTCATTTTTCTTCTTTATACGATGGAGATTAGAATGATCTATTTCACAGGGATAATGTGAGGATAAAATGATGAATGTGTAGAAGCTCCTAGCACATCCCTGGCACATAGTAGACAGCTCCTTAAAGATGATCTGTTATTATCATCATGGTCCCTGTGTGAGGTAAGGTATTTCACAGCTTTCTCTTCCCACGTTTATCATGGGTAAACGTTTTAAAATTGACAAAATTTGTTTTTATAATTAGCTACCTCCTTTTATTTTACCTGATTGGACATCAGAGGAAACGGGTAAATGGACATAAATCAAGATTCTTTCCTCCGGAGAAGGGACCTTCACTGACAATTTAAACTTAAAAAATTAAAGTAGGGTTACTGATTAACTCTCTTTGTCATACCAGATAAGAAGAGGGTGTATCTCCTAGTGGTAGGCAATAACCTTGTGTAACAGGATCTGGAATAGAGATGGAACTATTTAAATTTTTTAAAAGTAGGGGTGAATAGCCCCTCATTTCTGAAACATTTTTGCAGTGCTTTTGGTCTTCCCAGTGATGGCCAGAAACCATTAAGAAAAGGTTTATATAATGTTTTCTGTGCTCCTGTTCCAGATCAATATCTTAGAACTATTTAAAGTAAGAAAAAAAAAAAAAAGGTGGGGGGGCGTGGGTGGCTCAGTGGGTTAAGCATCTGCCTTTGGCTCAGGTCATGATCCCAGGATCCTGGGATAAGATTACCACTTTGAGCTCTTTGCTCCCCGGGGAGTCAGCTTCTCCTTTTGCCCCTCCCCCTGCTCATGCACTTATGTTCTCTTAAAAATTTTTTTTAAAAAGTTTGTTGCTTCTAAGGCTCATACTGTTATTTAAGTTAGTTGTCCCTTACATTGTGTTTTCCTAACACAGGATGGCACACTAGCCTGAGCATGAACATATCACATTGGAACTGGTGGCTTCTTTGTTTTCAGCCTCCCCTGAATCTGCTTAAAAAAGAATAAAAGTCTCCTTCAGCTCAGGGCCAGGCTTTCTTTCATCTCCAGTGCCTGGTGCCTGGCATATAGTCAGTGCTCAGTAGAGAGTGGATCTATACCTCTGTGGTGTTTTCTGTCTGCTTATGAATGTGCTTCATACAGTGGGCGGGGAAATGTGGTGGATACAGGCTGAGGAGTCAGAGCACTTAGGTTTCAAGGCTTTCTGTCTTTTTTTTTTTAAACCAGCTGTATGATCTTGGGCAAGTCACTTCTCTGTGACCCACCTTTATCGTAGGTTATAATCAGAATAATAATGCTTATAATAGGGCGTCATGAGGATCAATCATGTTAGCTGGCATACAGTGCTTAGAAGAATAAGGCTTACATTTTGGACTGTACAACAGAGTGTTTCACGGAACTCAGTGATTTTAGATCCATGAGCATGGGCTGTATGTGGTATTAGGTATTCTCATTTTCAAGTGCAAAATTAGGCCTTGTAGACATCAATGAGATACAGTTCATTAGATGAACACTTTCATTTAAAAAACAGAACAGAATTTAAGTTCGATAGTTTTATTTGTATGTAAATCCCTTGCCCTAAAACACATTCCTTGAATAAAAGATGAAAGCTTCTAGGTACTTTGTGAAAATTTGACTCAATTAAGCATTCTGTTAAATATATATGATTTGCACAGATTTGTATGATTCTACATATTGTGTCTGCCTTAGTCATTCCAGTAAATTGGATTGTGCCCATATTGGTTGACCATATAAGAGAATTTCTCATTATTTGTGAGCCTTTGGTTTAAGTCCCGGATAAAATGGAAGCTTTACTTTGACTTTATTCTCTTCTGCCTTTCTAAGGAGAGTTTCTTATAGGGCTGGGGCACCGGACAGGTTTCAGGGACTTAAGGAATGGGTGACTTGGAGTTGGAGAACTGATATGCAACGGATTGGAGAGAAACTAAAAGAGGGAAGAGAGGAACAGGGGACTGCTACCATTTTATGACTTTTCAAAGCATTGAGGAATATTCTTGCTCACATGTTTATGTCTCAAAAAAGAGAAACAGGGAGATTGGTTTTTGGCGTCAAATACTGTTTGAATACAGCTCTGGTGTTCATAGGGTGGAGACCTTGAACAGGCAAGAAATACCTCCGGACTTGAGTTTCTTTATGTTGAACTGGGGATAACAATGTCTATTTTGCACACTTGTGTAGATTGTAAATAATACGAAATGACAATCATGGATCCTGGAACACATTACTACTGCATTTATTAAGTGACCAGGACTTCTGGGTTAGCATTGGGCTGCTTTTTATTTTGCTCACTGTTTACTGCATCTAGTAGGTACCAGTGTTATTAGTTGTGGCCTAAATGTGGCTCTTTTCAGAGCTAAGTCCCTAACTTGGCTGAAACTTTCATTTAAGACATTCTCACTATGTCTTTTCTACTGTATTGACCCTTTCTTTTCTTTCTTTCTATTTTTTTTTTTAAAGAAAGAAAAGGCCTGCATATACTTAGGTGGTATCAACTAAGAGTTGCTGTTTTTCATTTTGACAAATAAGTGTTTCTATTTTGTCATTGAGGACAAAATGTTTTTGCTACTTTTGCCAGTCAGTGCTTTGTGGAGTTTGTAGCTTTGGAAGTAAAAGTTATATATAATACAACTTTATTATAAGAGAATAGTGGCAAGCTGTTTTTCCTTTCAAGCCACTGTTATATAAAGTGAATGTATTTTGATAGAATTTTGAAAATTTATTTGAAGAAATTAAATTATTTTAAATACATAACATTTGTTGAATGTCTGCCAGGTTCAGGGGCCCTGTTAAGCACGTTACGTGCATTTTTTTCTTCTAACAGTGACATAAGCTTGTTAATGTGAGTGAAAGATCTGAGGCTCAGAGGGGTTAATTAACTTGCCAGTGTCAAGGTTAGATTTAGATCTAATGAAACCGAGCTTAGAACCCTAAAGTAACTTCCCAGCTGTGTTCTTTCCACAGTACTCCATTGCCCTCAAAATTATTTTAGTGTGTCTCATGACAATATTCATGGTTCTGAGAAAGTAGGTTAGGTGGGTCATATGAAGAGTCAAGATAAAATTTAGAATCAGAAGTAACAGAGTGATTATTTGATGAGGCATGTCCAGTATGTAGGACATTTGCTGCTGTTACAAAAGGTAATTTTGGTTGATACGGAGTTGATTTTAGGTGGTATGTAGATGCTGCATTAAATAACATTGAATCATATCTAATAAAAACCTTAAGTCCTTTTGAATTCCCTTTCAGAGTTTTCTTGACAAGTAGAAACTCTCAGTTTGATGTTAGAATCTCTCTCTTAGCTATAGTTACTCATTTGTTTCTCTCAGAGAACTAAATAAGGACAGCCAACAGTTTGACAGTTAGAATTTAATAATTGTTTGTTGTTTATTGCATTTAAAATTAAGAGTCACTATAACCATGAATACCATGTAAGTCACATTTTCCATTTACAAGGTAGTAGTGTACAGGGGTTTTTTTAGAAGTTTATTTTAGGGAAAAAAATGAAATTTGGCAACTCATAGTACCTGTACAGTTCATGTGTGAGTACCTGCATGTCTGTAGTTCATGAATGCATTAACTGATTGAATCTGCTACAGACAATGAATTTTACAGTTAAAGAAACAATTCTGAAGCGGAATCATTTATCATGTATCTCAAGTCCACATATCCTGACTTCCAATACAAATAGCATTCCTCTACTGTGCTCTGCTGTCCCTGGAGATCAGCACCCTCTTCGCAGTTCCAGCTGAAACTATTGCTATTTTTAAACAATGCTTTGTATTTCTGAATGGCATATTTGTGTTCTTGTTTTTATTGGCCAGTGAGTGCTTATTCAAGGGACATGCCAGTCATTGCCCTTCACTAATAAACCTCACTAAATAGGCTTTAGCCTGGAGGGATGTAGGCATGAAATAAATTGCTCTTTAAAATAGTATGACATTTTAAAAATATTGCCTTAACTACTTTTTCATATATAAAATGTCACACTATGATAGATTGTGAATAGAAAAGTAAAAGATGGGCTGTCATTCTGAAAGATAAGGTATCACATTTGAATGACAGTTTCCTTTCTGTTGAGGATGCGTTTAAGAAAAATATATAATCATTTTAGAAGAGTCGAACATTTCCCATTTCACATATCATTTAAACCCCTTCTTTAAGTGGAATTTTTGTTATAAACAACAACAAAAATTCTGCAAATCAGGATATTTTAAGAGAGCTTTGACATTGCTTGTATGATCTCAATAATAGTGATGATGTTGTATAATAGATACTGTGAGCAGATTAAAATTGGGCAGCTGTTAATTACTTATTAACTTGGTTAGTGTAGGATAGTTTATTAAGTTTTACATTAGTGAGATTTAATCTATAATCTCTCAACCTATTAACACACATTGATTTTTAAAAGGATTTCATATCCTTTTTTAAAGGTTTGATGCTATAAAACATGTTAATTTGCACTGATGTCAAGCGTCGCTTTCATGAGAAGATGAAAAATAGCTTGTCTTCACTATGTAGGTGAGTATCAGCTCTAAATCCAGAAGTCATCTAAGGTTGATCTGGGTGTGGTTGAGACTCCTTGGGTATAGTTCCTCAAGTATAGTTCCTTGTCATCTGTGAAACTAGAGTCAAGATACTGACCTCAAAACAACCAACGTACAGCAATGAAGCAGACATAAGATACCTACATGTTCTTGTTCAAAAAAGGGTAAGATGCATAATATGTAGGAGTCACTGCTCCATAGCAATTCTGAAATGCAGCTAGGCAGAAATTCCTTGACTAGGTTTCCAGACCTGGGGATAATTCTCCATGGCTCTTGATTCTACTCCTTAGGCTATTGGCTCCACTCTCTGAGTCATTTTTCCTTTTTTCATGAAGGGTAGCGTGTGTTTTGCAGCTGAGTTTTCTCAGCCTGCTTCCTGACAATAGAATTAGGGAGATGTATGGCCTTTTTTCATTTATTACAGTCTCTGGTCCTTTCATTTTCTAAACTGTCAGGGTTTCTGCTCATAAAATCCTCTCAAAACTTTTGTCAGTCTCCTGTGAAACTTGGGGATTTAGTCTGTTAGACAAAAAGCACACCCACATATTTCTTGGAGATAAATTCTTCTCTGACTGGGGCTTCTGCTGAGATAAGGGATAGGCAGTGACCTTTCACTTTCCAAAAGCCTTTTGATAGGATCTCTGTGTCATACCCTTATGCTTTTAGGAGACCTATGGTCTGACTGAATAGCTCTTTAAGAGGCCATATTTTGGGGACCCCTGGGTGGGTCAGTTGGTTATACCTCTGACTCTTAATTTCAGGGTACTGAGATCAAGCCCTGTGTCAGGCTCCCTGCTGGGTGTGGAGTCTGCTTGGAATTCTCTCTCTCCCTTTGTCCCTCCTCCCAACCCCGCTTGCGCATGTGTGCGTTTTCTCTCTCTCAATAAAAGGGGGGGGTTGGGCAACATTTCTAAGGTCTTAACAAGGATTTCTGAACAACATCTTTTGTCTCATCTTTAGACTGTGCACTCTCTGATAATTTTCTGGAATTGATCTTTGCATGGAAGCTGTTTCCTAACTTAGCATTGTTTGCTGTGTAGAGACGCTGAGGATTTTCAAAACTATCAAGTCCTTCCTCCTTTTTGTTTAGCAGTCCTTCCCCCTTTTTGTTTAGCAGTCCTTCCCTCAGTTTATCTTCTCACAGTTTACTATAATCAGCAGGAAGAAACCAGGTAGCATCTTCAGCACTTTGCTGGAAGATCTCAGCTAAATTACCCAGTTCATTCAGCACTTTTTTTTTTTTTTTTTTTTTTTTTTTTTTACTTCTCATGTAACTGCAAGTGACTGCAGGTCATGTAACTGTACATAAATGTGGGTATTGTTAAACCTTTTGCCACTACATAATTTCCAGTTTCCAAAAAAAATTTCCTCATTTTTATTTATGCCCTTCCTAGCGATCTCTTCAAAGTCCAAAATTCTGTGAACAATATGTTTCAGGCACTTTGCACATTGACTCACACTCTTCTTCTTCTTCTTTTTCTAAAAGATATTATTTATTTATTTGACAGCACAGCAGGGGGAGCAGCAGGCAGAGGGAGAGGGAGAAGCAGGCTTGCAGAGCAGGGAGCCTGATGTAGGGCTCCCTCCCAGGACCCTGGGATCATGACCTGTGCAGAAGGCAGATGCTTAACAACTGAGGCACCTAGGTGCCCTGACTCACACTCTTCTGAAGGCCCATTACACGGTTCCAAAGCTCTTCACCTTTCAGATTTTTGAGATGGCAGCACCCTACTTCAAAATCTATATTGGTTATCCTATTGCATATAGCAAATTATCCCCAAACAACAAATGTTATCTTACAGTCACTATGGGAAAGGAATCTGGGCTTAGCTGGGTGATTTATTTTTCAAGATCTCTCATGATGTTGCAGTCAGGCTGCTGAACAGGGTAGTACTAATCTGAAAACTTGCCTGGGATTGAATGATCTGCTTCAGAATTCACTGATGTGCTTGTTGGCAGCCTCAGAAGATCCGCTTTTAATCTCATTCATCTGGGCCTTTCCCTAGGATTTTCTACAGTTCTACCATGGAACTTAAAAAATGAAAGCTGGCTTCCCTCAGGGCAAGAGATCCAAGGGAGAGCTAAAGAGAGAGTGTGCAAGAACCTAAGATGAAAGTGAAAGTATTTTAATAACCTCAGTTTTGAAAGTGATACCCCATCACTTCTGCCATGTTGTGTTCATTAGAATTGAATCACTAAGTTCAGTCGATCCTTAAGGGAAGGGGCTTATGAGAGCATGAATAACAGAAGGTGGGGGCATTGGGTTCATCTTAGTAGCTGCCTACCACAAAGTGGTAGGTAATAATGTCATTACTGTCATTGTTGGCGGTATCCTTACCAAAGTCGTCATCAACTAACATTCATTGAGCACTTGCTCTGTAGCAGGCACTGTTCTGAATTATTTTCTTTGATGATCCAACATAATACTTTTGTTAAAATGTGTTACTACATATTTTAATGTGATTTATTATTTTATTTGAGGTATATTAGCAAGAAATGGCATTTGAAATCATGGCACTTTAGAGAGAAATTATCTGATATTTAAACCATTTGATCTCTAAGGATTGAAGTTAAGAGTTTCAGGTAGTTCTCTGAAATATAAACTCAACGAGTAAACTGCCAAAGGAAATCCCACAGCAGAAAGCACATGTCCTTGAGGAGTTTCAAAATCCATTGGCAATATGTGAAAAGTTCTCACTCATACAGTTGACTGTATTTCTTCGGCAAATACATAGGAATGCAGTGCACGGTGTTTGTTCATGTAATATTTTTACTTCTGATTGTTCCTTCTGATTTTATAGACTGCAATCCTTGGTGAACACCTTATTTGATGTTCACAAGATAAATTTTGAGGGGAATGAGTTTTACTGGTCTTAGAAAGATAATATCTTTGATTTAAAGAAAGAACATTAATTGCATCCCTGGTGATTTCAACTTGTTCATTGGTCTCTTTGAAAATCAAGTTTAAAACATTGCAATGAACGAGTACACTTTCATGATATTAATAAAAATAGATTATAAGAGAATATTATGAAAAAGTCATTAAATGTTTTCTAAACAATAATTATTCCAAATTCATAGTATGACCTCACTCTTCTTAACATATTTTAGTAATTAGAAATACAAAATCAATATTTCTCACAACCCTGAGATCAAGACCTGAGCTGTGATCAAGAGTCAGACGATTAAGCAACCAAGCCAGCCAGACGCCCCAAATATTTCTATTTTCCATTTGACTTCTGTTATACCTTCCTAAGTGAATTTCTATAAGAGATGGTATTGGGAAGTAGATAGAGAATATCTTATCAAAATGTGTTTGAGGCCAAATTCCACTCAAGAATCAAGGCAAGTTCTCTCCTTGTCAGTGAAAAGTTGCTGTTGAATTTCTGTGAAATTCTGTGAATTGCTTCCTTCTGTGAAGGAGGGTGATTCTCTTCTGCTCCTCTGCTACCTGTGTGGGTGCCAGATTGCTGCCATGATACTCACTGATACTCTGGGTTGCTGTGGACATCTTTTCCTTTGTGATATTTTCACATGGATACCATTAAGTCCTTTGTGAAACGTTGTTGTGTTACAGGATTTCTTTTCCTTTAGTGCCCACTGTTCTTGGTCATGCCACTTTGAAGAATGAGGAGGTAGACCAGACAGAGTGGTGGGCACCAAAGCTAAGTTTATTTGAGTGATAGTATAATGCTCCCGAAAAGGGAAGGAACCCAAGAGGGTTGCCACTGGAATTTCTAAGTCTAGCAGGTTTTTGTTGTTGTTGTTGTTGTTGTTTTTAAGATTTTATTTGAGAGAGAATGAGTGAGAGAACACAAGCAGGGGCAGAGGGAGAGAGGGAGAAGCAGGCTTTCCACTGAGCAGGGAGCCTGATGCTGGGCTGGATCCCAGGATGCTGGGATCATGACCCGTGCCAAAGGCAGATGTTTAACTGAACCACCTAGGTATCCCAGTCTTGGGGCTTTTATAGGCTTGTTGTCGGTCTGTTTTAATCTGATTAACCCTCCAGGAGCCTGTTACCATTGAGGTTTTTATCATTTATCTGTCACATGGGAAAGGGTGGATTTCTTCTTCCAGGGTGTTGTAAAATCCTTTTAAGCATGGTTTCCTCTTAGAGTTGAGGTGGGGCTGGGAAGGGCCTTGTTCCTACCTGCCTTTCTTCCATCTGTCCTCATTAGTCTTCCTTCTATGTCCCAAAAAACAAAATATAAAAAAAAAAATTCTCTACATGTTCTACAGTGTAATGTTATGTGCAGTGTGGTTCTTAGGGAGACTTAATAGGTTGCATAGTTTTTTCCCTCATATATCTTTTCCTCTCTCGGTTGATTATTACTCATTTGGATTAAGGTAGAGGATGTACTGTGTTGTTAAACTGTCTAAGGAAGCAATAGCTCCTAACCCAGTTTGCTAGAATGATGCTTTTGTGAGTGATTATCAGACTCCTTTAGACCCCAAGAAGTCTTCATCTGAGGGTCCCATGGTAGCAGTACTTTGAGTAGAGGCTGAGTCTTTAAAGAAAGACTACTTTGTTTTATTGTAGACCTCCAGCTGTTCTCAAAACTGCCTCCTACCCAGCAACAACTCATTCCTAAGGCCATATTGTGTGTCTCATCTGTGACCCTCTCTTCTTTAAGGATGGCATTTTCTATTTGAGATCCGTGGGGGTCCATGAACTTCCTGAAAATATATGTCAGTTCCATATATGTGTCTTTTTCCAAGACGGAACCCATAGCTTTTTATCAGATTCTCAAAGCATCAGTGACCTAAAAAAAGGTTATGGCTTAGGGCAAATTCCTTCTTCTGAGGTCTTTTTAAGTCCATCTTAGAATTTGATCTCCCTTGGTTCTACCCCATGAATCCTCTAGAAAGTGGCTGAATTTGTAATGGGGTAGTCAGTGCTCAGTGCTATTTCCCAAAAGCCCTAACCCACTCCACCCCTCTCAAATTTGAGATTTCTGATTAGGCACTTAAATGGCACTTTATAAACTGCATTCCTAGAATCCATTAGTAATTGCTTAGTAAATAATAAAAAATACCTTGTAATTACATTAGAAACTTCTACCTTCCAAATTTATATTCATGATATCATTTGGTCCTGGAAGTAAGATATAGAGAAAAGCAATATGCTATATCATTACAATTTTAAATTTAAGGAAACAGAAGTCACACCGCATGACAGTGACACACTTGGGATTGATGTTCATATTGTTTGAATCCTAACTCAGGGATCTTAGTTATCCTCCATTTCCAAGGTCCCCTCACCCTGGAAATAAAATGAGGTTTTAACAATATTCACAAAACAGAGTTTCTGACTTCACCTCCTCAGAGGGAACTCTTATCCTTTTTAGATTCTGGCAAGCAGTGAAGAATATTCCCAGATGGTGACTCACCTGGACTTGAGAGCTGGCCTCCTTGGAGTCCACCTGTGACCATAAATGAACCAATGAGAATCTGTCAACCTGATACACAGCAAGCCCGTACAGACAGACTCAGGGCTTCTGCAATGAAGAAAGGCTGTTTATTGGTGTGGCCCCACCCAGGAGAATGGGCAGCTAATGCTCAAAAGCCTGGAACTCCCTAATTGCTTGTGTGTGAGGGTTTTTGAGGACAAAATTGGGGACGGAGGTCTTCTGAGAAGGTGGATGTTGTTGAGTGGAGGCCCATGGGGTCATGGTAGCAGATGTTACTTGATAACTTATGGCCCCACTTCATGTGGTCCCCCATGGTCTGTTCCATCTCAGGAGACTTGGACTCTGAAAAATACCTTTGTTCCATATGTGAAAGCTTTCGTTAGTGCTGATTAATTACGTATCCTACAGGTTCCTTTGAATGATAAGCAAACATTCCTGTCCCTGGAGCCTAGGCCTGTGTGTTTCTTGATTGTCAGGTCCTTCCTGGGGGTGATATGACCCCCAGTGCTCATTCCTACCTCTGAACTGATAAATTCTAGCTCCACTCCCTGCCCCTACATCCCTTTTTGTCCACAGAAGGTACGACTGTCTGCCCAACCTGCTGCTTCCTGCTTCACCACTGCAGCTTCCTGCTGTCTGGCCAGTTTACCTTTTTCCGGTTTGGATCCTACATGCCCTGGAGGATCCAAGCAGGTTCCATAGGGACAGGGCCCCAGGGTGAGAAGAATGATACTGACTGTGATAAACTTGGCTTCATTACCCTTTCCAACCATCTCTGGTACATTGTCCTTGATCCAAAATTAGAGTGTTAGGGGATCCCTTACTTTAATAATAATAATAATAATAATAATAGTAACAATAATAATGTAATTCTTTTTTTAGACTCCTCTGAATCTTGGGCTGTAGACAGAGCTTAAGCTCACACTGGGATCCTGCTGACTTTTACCAGAGGCTGTCACCTCCTGATAGCATCTGTAGCTTCACCTTGACTTCACAGGGAGGCTTTGAATCTCACCACTCAACTGATTCTCCAGCTGTGCTTTTTAGCTTCCAGATGTAGAAGTCAAATCACTCCTAAATAAATCATAGATTAGTAGAGCAGGAAAGAATGTTTATAGAACCCAGGTTGCAAAGAGTAGCATATGGATATGTTTTGGTTTAGCCCACACAGTGCTCTGAAAAATTTCACGGTAGTTGTCTACATGAAAAAGGAAAGATATTTTATGTAAACATCCAGATTTCTGACTTTATTTGAAAAGTCCAAAGATTCCTGGACACTGGTCTGTATTCCTGCATGGTGAGTAGCCCACATCTTGATTGGGTCATGTGGGCTTCAGTTTGCAGAAATTCTCCCTGGGATTTCTGTATCTTAAATAATAACTTTTTAGTTTATCAAGGAAGAAAGTGAAACTTCAAGAGATGGAAAGACTGACACCTGTGCTGTCCAACATGGCAGCTCCTGGTCACGAGTGGCAGAAGCATTAAAATGCAGCTGGTATGACTGAGGAACTGAATTTCAAATTTTAACTAAAATTTGTTCAGAAGTTAAAAGTTCAGAAGTTAAAACTAAAACATAGTTGGGGTGCGGGGGTGACTCAGTTGGTTAAGCATCGGGCTCTTGATTTCTACTCAGATCATGATGATCTCAGTCCTGAGATCAAACACTGAGTCAGGCTCTACTCTCAGCGTGGAATCAGCCTGAGATTCTCTCTCCTCTGCCTGTCCTCCTCCCCTGCTTGTGTTTGCTCACGCGCACTCGCTCTCTCTCTGAATGAATAAATAAATAAATAAATAATTTTTAAGAAAATCACAAAACTAAAGCACTGTGAACTATTTTTCTGGAAAACACTGCTTTGTTCTGGTGGCACTACGTTTTGGTGACGTGCTGTGTTGCATTAGATGTCATTGGTATATTGCAGTGCACATATACTTCTTAAACTGTGGCTACTAGAAATTTAAAAGTCACAAATGTGATTCACAGTTGGACAGTGCTGATCTGACAGAGTTCACGTAGCTTGCTGGTGGCAGGCTTGGAATTTGTCAGCAGATATCCACAGCTCTAACCATATTTTTTCTCCATTACTAAGGTAGTGTCCATTTTTTTTTCTAGTTCTCAAAACCTTTTTTCATTATAATATATTCTCTCACAAATTCCTATGGGAATTTGTTTTTCCTAATTTTTATATGGTACATAATACAGAAGTAATTTTATTATTTATTTATTTATTAATTAAATACTTTATTTGAGAGAGAGAGAGCATGAGAAAGAGAGAGCATGAGCGGGGGTGGAGGGAGAGGCACAGGCAGAGGGAGAAGCAGACATGGAGCAAGGAGTCCATATGGGACTGAATTCCAGGACCCTGGGATCATGACCTGAGCCAAAGGCAAATGCCTAACTGACTGAGCCACCCAGGTGCTCCAGAAGTGATTTTATATAAAAGAAATTTTAGCTCTGTATATTCTCGGCAATTTAATAATAAGCTAACTTTAAATTAATATAATATATAGACTATTTTTAATTTTTTTCTCGTTGTTAGTGACACTGACATTTTATTGAACTGTGAATTGTAACTTACATACATAAAAGTGCACAGATTGTAAGCTTGCAGCTTCACAAACTTTCACAAACATGTTTGTGTCACCAGTGACCAGATCAAAACACATAACAATATCAGCAGCCTGTGGTTTTGTTGAGCCCCTTCAAGTCGACAACTGCCCCTCCCTCTGTGGATAATCACCACGGATTAATTTGCCTATTTTTTTAACTGTGCAACATGAACGAAATCAAACAATATGTACTCTTTTTATTTAAAGATATTATTTATTTATTTGACAGATAGATCACATGTAGGCAGAGAGGCAGGCAGAGGGAGAAGGGGAAGCAGGCTCCCCTCTGAGCAGAGAGCCCGATGTGGGGCTCGATCCCAGGACCCTGAAATCATGACCTGAGCCGAAGGCAGAGGCCCAACACACTGAGCCACCCAGGTGCCCGCAAACAGTATATACTCTTGTGTCTGGCTTCTTTTATTTAACATGGCTTGGGAGATTCTCCAAGGTGTTACATGTAGTTATAGATGGTTCATTTCTATTAGTATGCCATTAGAATTTATTCATTCCTCTACTGACGGACATTTAGGTAGTATCGATTCTGGCTGCTAGGAGTGTTCTGGTTCTTTTGCCTTATTTAGGACTGTCAGCTTCTTGATGTGCTTGCTGACTATTTTGAGTAAGATATGCCACTTACGGACTATTTTGAGCGTATTTGTAAAATCATTACTGCTGCCCCTCTACTAGTGCTGATTTAATTTAATATTCTTACGCATTGTGTCTACAAGTGCTGGCCTATTATCAGTACATACTTAAAAATATGACCCAAATAAGAGCTACTATAACTTAATATTCAAGACACAAGCAGTGGTACATTGTTCCGCCAAGTATACACTGCCCACGGGACTGCCTGGATATGAATTGGCTTATCGCTTCTTGTGTTAACCATCATTCATGCTCATTTGGTACCTTTTTTTCCCATTTGTATTGTGTAAAAGGGTCATTTAAATGTAATTAATTTTTTTTTAAAGTAGAAATTACAACAGGCCCAGTTACTGCCTTTTGCTAAATTAATTTACTGAAACACAGTGGCAATTGCACTACTTTGGAAACACTGCCTTTCACTGGAGAGGTCCAGAGTATAACCAAGCATTCTGGAGGAATGGTATGGAGTTAACTGAGATATCTGGTGGGTTATTGAACTAGCCTTAAGACTCCATCTAAGCTAAAATTTTGTGATTTTTAAATTCTGAGATGCTTAGCTTAAGTGAGTAATAATGAAAATAAGAATTACCTGTAGTGACTCCTCCTTATCAACTTATTAATACACAGTTTTCACAGTATAGCTTTGCTTTATTACATATAAGTGGCAGAAAGGGCAATGACATTCTTGGAATTGATCCATGAAAATCTTATTACTTTTACAGTGTGATAACTGAACTTGTGTTAGGTTATACTTTACCTTCGTTCAAATTATGACAAAAAATTAATAAGATACCTATGTAAACAAAAATCTATCCCATTTTTTAAAACAACAGATTTCTAAATCCTGTAGGAATATGAAAATATACCCTCTTAACCCGCGAAGTAACAAATGATTGCTTCCATCCTAGTTTCAGGAAGGCCCCAAAAGTGTTAGTCCTCAAAAGTAATAAAATTGCATATATCAAAAACTTCTTCAAGACTTTGCTAACTCATACTGGCTTCTCCCAGCATGAGTTGGGGTTTTGTGAGGTTTTGATGAGAAGCTATTCAGAAACTGCTCAAACAAAACAAAACAAGAACCAGGCAGAAAACTTCTACAGTATATCAGACATTCAAGGAGGGCTTTATGTTCAGTTCACTTGGAGGACTGCTTATAAATTATAGAAACATCCGAGGTTACAAAATTATAACTTGGATGTCTTAAAATACAGTTTGTTTCATATATTATAGTTTATTTCTGGAAATTACACTTCAGTTATAGAACAAATGTCTTTCTGTGATGATCTTTTTCTTAAAAAATTCCTATATTTTAAAAAAATCTGATTTTCTGAAATGGAAGATAGCTCAAAAAAATGACTATTTATTTAGAATAGGTAAATTAAGAAGGTCTGATTCAATGCAACTAATGTTACATGAGTCGCCATATAAAGATACTGAGAGTCAGTATACTAGTTTTTGTTTTGTATTGATTTCAAAATCTCAGTGTCTTATAATAACAAACATACTCATGTTCAAGTTCTGCAATTTAACTGTGGTTTGGCCATTGGGGACTGGGCTTGGCTGGGCCTGACTTGCCTGAACCTAGGCCTGGGCAACAGGTTTTTGGTTTGTTTCAAGTAGACTCTGAATGTCTCCTTTGTACAACCCCCTGAAAGGATTCCATCTACCTGGGGGTTCCCTTCTCAATGCATTACAGGAGCACAAGAGGGTGAGTGTTAACATACAATGCCTCTTAAAGCCTGGGCTAGGCACTGGCTGGCTGTCAGTTTTGTCTACTTCACATTGGCCAGACAAGTCACATGGTCAATCCCAGCATGAGTGGATTGGGATGCAGAAGAATCCTCTGCCTGTGGCAGAAAGCAGTAAGTGCATAGGAGGGTGTGGCTGTAAAGCCAGAGTAAGGGATGATGGATTTAGGCTAATGACTCCATCTGCCCCATCTATCAATTTCAAAATTGGTACAAAGTGAGATAAAGGAAGAAAGCTGCTTTTATTTGAAGAATCATTTTTGCAGTGGTTTGATGTAGACTTTTTAAAAGAGTAACATTAAATAACAATTTTAGTTAAAAGGATATGTTTATAATGAATAAGCACTTAGCAGAAATTCTAGAAATGCAGTAAGTAACTATGTTCTTAAAGCAGCAAACTTTTCCTGAAGCACCTACTGTCCACAGGCTTTCTTGGGGGATATAAATTGGATTATATGGGTGCTGCCATCAAGAGATAGAATGTAAATGAAGTATCCAGTAAAGTTAAAGCCTTTTCTATTGGATTTTTATGACTCTGCTCTTTCATTGACATAGAGTAAGTAGAACTTCTCTACCAAAGCATTTCAACATTTAATATAATGATTTTAGCAGCAAAAGCAGGTATGATAAAATATCGAATTATTTTTATATACTAATTTATGTGGGTTTAAAAACTAAAGCAATTTAGAACATGGGCCCATGAATAGGATTGGGCATTTTAATTCTTTTCATACACTTCTTATGAACATACATGTAATATTTAAAAAAATTTTTTTTGTTGCATAGTCACTGAGATTCTTTTGTTTAAAAAAATGAAAAATATTAAGTTAGTATTTATTTAAAGGTTCTAGCACCCACTATGGTAATTATATATGTTTATACCCAAGGCCTTGGGAAAAAAGTATGGAAAATTCATGCATACAGATGTTCTTTTTATCTGTCTGCCTGTCTTTTAAAGAACTTACCTGGTTTTAAAGATTTCTTTTAAAAAGTTGCATATTCATGAGGTTCCTGGGTGGCTCAGTCAGTTAAGTGTCCAACTTCTGCTTCTGGCTTAGGTGGTGATCTCAGGGTCGTGAGATCAAGCCCTGAGCACTGTGGGGAGCTGTGGGGAGCCCTGTGTCAGGCTCTGTGCTGGGCATAGATCCTGCCTAAGATTCTCTCTCTCCCTTTGCCCCTCCCCCTGCTCTGCTGGCATCTGAGCTCTCTAGCTCTCTCTTAAAAAAAAAAAAAAAAGTTGCGCATTCTTTTCCATTTAATGTGAGATTGTGTGTGTGTGTATGATTGTATATGTATGTGTGTGCAATTACTTATTATATTGGCCTCTTCAGTAAGCTAATCCTAATAGAAATTTGTTTAGCTTTTAAATTTTTAAAGCTTGATTTATCATTTCTCAGCTTAAGAATATCAGAACTCTGTACTAAGAAAGGTAAGCTGAAGGTTGGTCCCTAGGTACACAAATGTGGCCTTGATTTGGAAATGGATATTTCCTGTGAGTCGTCCTGACATGCTTTTTGTGCACATAATAGAAGAAGCAGTAAGAAAAGGCAAGGTTTTTTTCTGGCAAGTTCATTTATGTACTTTTTGTGAACATTGCCCGCTCAGAAAATTTGCAGAGTAGGAACATGTAGATTCTTGTTAAGCTCTAATAAGTGAAGCTCTAAAGTTCTATGAAACCATTGAATAGTTTCCAAGGTACTAATGTAAGTATTCTCTAACTTAGATACTTTTCATCATTAACTTTGTTCCTTTGGAACTACATTGATGTGGAAGGAAAATCTGGCTTTATTTTTGGTCTTCATCATCTTCTGTTATTACTTTTTTCTTTTTAACCTCACTAGTTGATTGCTTAAACAACTTTTTTTTTTAACGGTCTGGTTGGTACCAGTCAGAATAGACACTGAAAAGAACATTTCGATTGACTGCTTAATTCTTTCCGTTCCTCACTGAATTTTAACTCCCAAGAGGTTAGCTTTTAACTACCCCCACCTAAAATTATTTCTTGAATTTTGAGTTGTATTTCAAGTGGGTCATATCTCATTTTCCCTCTTTTTGGGGTTGTTCTATTTTATCCATGTCACTCAAAAAACCAGAACCTATTGGCATAGTGTAATCTACATGGAGAAGTTTTTCATATAGTTCTGCTGACTCTTCTTTCAACATATGCATCCTACATTTTGGGGCACCTTGGGGTCTCAGTCAGTTGAGCATCCATCTCTTGGTTTCAGCTCAGGTCATGATCTCAGGGGTTGTGGGATTGAGCCCAGCATTGGGCTCTGTGCTCAGTGTGGAGTCAGCTTCAGATTCTCTCTCTTCCTCTGCCCCTTCCTCCTTGTGCTCTCTCTCTCTAAAATGAATAAATAAAATCTTTATATATATATCCTGAATTTTGCCAATCTAGAGTATTTCCAGCATCCTAATCGGACCACCGTGTCTTGACTGGACTAGTTGTGATAGGCTTCCACCTGGTTTTCTTGCCCCACCCTTAGCTCCCACATAGTGGTCCAGGAGTTTACAAAGGTTATTCTTTATAAAATATAAATTAAGTAATGCTATCTTCCATTTCTCTTTAGAGGAAAATTCACCTCTTCTTTTACTACTTTATTGTACTTTAGTAATAAAATTCCAGCCACATGGGCCTTTTAGCTATTTCAGGTGACACTGCAAGCTCACATTCTAATTCTTTGAGTCCTTATATTTGCTGTTTTCTCTGTCTGGATCATTCTTGCCTGAGATCTCTTCTTCACTAGCTCCTCTTTAATCAGGCTCCGGCTCAGATTTCAACTACTAGAAGGGTAGCTGTATTATCTGTTGCTACATGACAAATTACCCCCAAATTTAGCACCTTCAAGCAACAAACATACAAATATTAACTATTTCACACAGTTTGCCGAGGCCGTGAATGCAGGAGCAGCTTTTCTGGATGGTTCTGGCTCAGGGTCTCTCATGAGCCTGTGACTAGGCTGTTGGCTGGACTTCAGTCATCTAAGAATCAGCTAGGGAAGGATCTCCTTCCAGGCTCACTCGCGTGGTTGTTGGTAAGTCTCAGTTTCTCCCTATGGAATACCCTTCTGTAGGTAATACCCTTGCACAGGATTGCCTGAGGGATCTTGTGACCCAGCAGCTGGCATCTCACAGGGTGAGGGATCTAAGAGAGGAAGAGCCCAACATGGAAGCCAGGCTCTTTCCTAGCCTAATCTTGGAAGTGCGAGAACATGGCTTATGCTGGATGCTCTTAGTCACACAGACCGACCCACGACAGTGTTAGAAGGGAGTACACAGGGTTTGAGTACCAGGAGGTGGGGAATCACAGGGAACAGTCTGAAAGGCCAGCAACTACTGCAGCCCCGCCACCCGTTGAGATTTCACTGGTTACTTTCAAGAAGGCTGCACCTTTCATATTTCTTGTCTGAGCAAGCTATAGAAGTAGTAACTACATCTCCTCCTTGATATAAGGTAGTACCCCATATAAGCAGAAAAATGGTAATAATTCTGCCCAAGTACTCTATCCCATGGTCCTCCATGATTTTCTTATTTATCCTGATGACTATCTGAAATGTTGTATCTCTGGGTTGTCTGTCTTCCTCTTTGTGAGATGATAGGACCTTGAATTCAGAAAACTGGTATTTCATGTCTGCTGTTTTAATCCTTGAGCTTAGAACAGTGTCTGAAATGTAATATTTGATACATGAAAAATAGGTTTGCCTTTTCAAGCCCTAGTAAGTTTTTTTTTTTTAAGATTTTGTTTCTTTATTTGAGAGTGGGAGAGTTAGAGAATGAGCACAAGCGGGGGGAGGGGCAGAAGGATAAGCAGTCTCCCCACTGAACATGGAGCCTGATGTGGGACTTGGTCCCAGGACCTGATCTGAAGTCAGATGCTGAACTGACTGTTCCCCCAGAAGTCCCCGAAGCTCTAGAAGTTGTATGTTAACCATTTTACATGGAAATATTTTTACATGCCTCCTTATATTATAAAATTGAGTATATTGTGCATAAATTTCCTTAGTTTAATATTTGCTGTGTTTATCTTATGTAGAAGACACTGCGCTAGATACTCTGAAGTTACAAACACAAGTAGACATGGTCCCTGCCCCTACAAGAGTCACATTAGAAAGGAAGAGCAGACTGTGGTGTGTGTCATAAACAGAGGAGAGGGAAGAGTTCTAGGGCCCTGGGAACACCACTTGGAGGAGGATACAGAGTGGAGTGCCCTCTACAGGTCTCAGGGTCTGTACAGTTATTTTACGTTGTAATACTGTGGTGCTTTTAGCACGTTCAGAAGGTAGGAAGCAAAGAGACCATATGTTTTAAACAGCAACAACAATGACAGATTGGGAAAATGGAATAACTAGAAATGGTAGATTTATTTAGTTAAATATTTGTAACAGTCCTCTTGCGGAAATGACTAAAAGTATATGGAATTTTGTTTCATTGTCTGTGGCCGTATGTAGAGCAGTGTGCCAGTGCATCTGGTCGCTCAGGGCCAGGGTGTCTGTGGAATTTGTTCTCTGGGTAATGATTATTTTGACAGTGTTCTTTGCTCTTAGTGTGTTCCAATTGTCCTTCTGTCTCCCTCTTCTTTTTAAAGTTGCTCCACCTCATTGCTGTGGATTTGAAAGCCCAGTGACCAAACTTGATAGAATTATATAGAAGAAGAATAAATAAGGGTCTTAAAGTTTTCTCTTTAAGTAAGTTTTCAGGAGGTATTATTTTAGTTTAACCGTTTGCGGCCCATTTTTACATCTTTCTAGTACTCACCTATTTGAGTGCCATGTCCCCTTATAGATAGGAGGTTATTTTACCTTAGGTTTTTATTAAACTTTTTGTCTCATGCAATATATCAGAGTTGGCTTTAAAGTCAGACTGAATCATAGGTCTGCCAGATTTTAGTTTTATGTCCTTAAGTGAGTGTTGGGTCTTTCTGAGTCTCATTAAAAAAAGAAAGAAAAAAAAAAGAGAGAGAGAGAGAAAGAAAAAGAAAAAAAGTCAGATCTTCCTCAGAGGGTGAGTGAGAAGAGTAAAAGAATAGGGCCAGGCCCGGGAATGTGACCTGGCAGTCGGTTTCCTGCTTTCCTCCTTAGCCAGTTACTTCCCAGCAGGTTGAATGGGCTTCATGGTCTGTCACCTAGTGCTTGGTGACAGAGACCTTGGTAAGCAGCTCCATAATGCATGATCCCTTTGACAGGGATGTCCTGGCTTATCTCTGGCAGCGTAGGGCTGGCCAGGAAGACCAGGCCTGCAGGCAGACGTCTTTGTTTCCTAAGATTGGCAGCGTAAGTAGGAGTGACCCAAGGTTGAGTTTTACTGCAGAGTGGTACCAGTGATTTGGCCCTATAGAAAATACCGGCCAAGACTGGCCATAAATGTAAACACACTCTTTAGGTATCCAGCAGAGATTTGATGCCCACAAGCAGGTTTGACTGCTGTGTGGTTTTCATTCCCTGTCCTGGGTTTATAGCAGTGGAACTCAGAGGCAGCTCAGCCTTTGAGAAGGATAAGACTGTGGAAGTTTCATGGGAGAATGAATCACTCCTTGTACATACTCAAAGTTAACAAAGCTTTCAGAGCAAGGAATTTTTTAATTAAAGTGAGTTCTACAATATCCTTGTAGTTACTTAAATTTTTCTACTCCCTCGCATGTTTTCTCAGCTTACCCACCCTTATGACTCATACAGTAGCAAAACCAGTGAAATCAGCATTCTCTTCTAGTCATCAAGCAAAAGTGGGTCATCTCTCTGGCCTACTGGATTGTCGGGTATGCCTCAGAGAATCTCATCTCAGCTGGGCCTCTCCTTGCTTCCACGTTTCCTTGCTTTCCACTTAGACTGGCTTCCACCGACCATCAAGAACTTCTCACCATGGCCAGCTCCTTCACTCCAGATTGCTCTTGCCTGAGTGTTGCATGTCCTGTATTCATTTACCTCCATGCCCTGAGAAAACTGCTAAGACTTAGCCTTTTTCTTGTTGTAAATTCAGCTGAAGTTCACTGAGTACCTGTTAGGCGCCACACACTGAATTAGGTCCTGATACTTACATTATGGATTAGAAGGATGAGGTTCTGAAAGGTTATGTGTCCTGAATGACAAAGGTGATAAATGGTAGAAGGAATCTGAATGCAAATCTGCTGACTCCAAATGCAGTTTTACTTCTGCTTGAGCACAAGCCCCCTTTCCTCCAGGCCAGTGTTGAGAAACACTGATGATGGGAGCTGGAAGCCTTCATTAGGTCCTGCTTCAGTCTGTACCACTGGCCATCACCTCTTCTCCAACTTGGGTGACTGCTGTAAGCAGCCTGTGTCAGATATGCAGGGGCTAGGTCTGTAGAATGAGGAGAAAGATAACTTCACCACTGATTAAAAAATAATAATAATAAAGATTGGTATTAAAAGTAGAATTAGTAGTTCAAGATAGAAAACCTCCTCTCACTAAGGAGAGTAAACTTACCAGATGTAAAGAAGCTGGGAGAACACCTGGACTTCAGTTTATTTAGAATATGGATTTAATCTTTCATCAGAAAAGTAGAAAGGTGTTACCTGTTGCATTGAGTAAGCATTCCAAATTTTAAAGCTATATGCCTCTGTCTAGACTGGTCACAGAGATTGTTTTTTCTTGTTCTTTTTTTTGACTTCTTACATAACCTTAATGAAAATGAAAGTGGTTTCTGTGAGTGGAAAAACAGATAGTTATTGATTAGTTGTATTACTGGAGGGCAGTATTAAAAATAATATATTTTGGGTTTCACAATGTGATTTTAGAGTTTCCTTAGAATCTGTATTTGGTGACATGGAACATTATATCGGAGACTTTAATGAAGCCACAGTGTGAACACCCAACTCAGGAAGATGAGGGAACTATACACTTCCCCAACATTTGGAATGAATGTAAACCTGGGTGGAAATTTGGACTCCATAATTAAATACTTGGATGACCTTTGGCAAGTTACCTAGCCACTTAGCCTGTTTCATTTGCATGTTCAAATAAGAGCTACACTTGCCTGCTTTCTGGAGTTAGGGGTCTGATGAAAGCATCTGTCTTGTGCCTAGTACATGGTAGACATATTGCAAAAGTCCACCATTTTGATTAGTTGATAAATTACAATTACTAGAAAAACAAAGTGTTTGCCTTACTAATGGTGAGTTGGTAATTTCATCTTGAAGGAAAGGCTTCATAGTTCAAAATTTGCTACATTATATCAAAGGTCTTGTATAATACTAACTGAGAAGGTGAAAATAGAGCTGGCCTAAAGCTCTAATGACACCCTTTTAAGATTCCCATTAAGGAAAGTAAGTTTAGCATATTATAAGACATGATGTTTTTAACAGGCATTTTTATTTTTCTCAGGATGTGTATTTTAGAATGATCTTTGAAGGGCTTCCATTTCAATCGTTAATTCATTTTACTCAGAGACTTTGAACATCAAAGCAGCAAAACTCAATTAAGTGAAATAGTCAGGAAATAGAATATTCTGGTGAATTTAGTTGTCAGAGTTAAATAGGAAACTTATTACGTTCTCCACTCATATGGTTTCTGGTCTCTGTATTTAAATCATTCTATTCAATTTGAGTTTATACTGAAAGGACTGTGCCAAATTTGTTTGCTTGTTTGTTTTTCTGGACAAAGGAAGGGAAATCAAAGAAAATCATTTTTGCTTAAATTATATTACTGAAAAACATTCCAAAATGCTTTTTTTGGAAAAGTTTAGTGCTTTACTTCATTGGTAAGAAACATCAATTTTCTTCCAGTGCCAGAAATGTAGGTTAGATATAAAGAAGATTCAACTTAAACCAGCATAGCAATGAACTGACTTCTCAGTGGATTTTGATCTTTCCTTTTCTTCTGGAACTCGAGTGCAAAAAAAAAAAAAAAAAAAAGAAATCCACTCAGTAGTTATGGTGAAGTGAGCATCAGCATAATTAACTGATAGGATTTCAACTTGGAAGAGTAGCTTATGTTTGTGTAGAAATTTGGAAAGTGCAGAAAATTTTTAAGAGGCAAAAGAAAGAAGTCATTGATAATCTCAACAACCAGAGCGATCTTGATATACTGCAGTGTTTAGTCGGTTTTGGTTTATTTGTTTTGTTTTGTTTTGTTTTTAGATTTTATTTATTTACTTGAGAGAGAGAGAGCAATAGAGAGAAAGGACATGAGAACAGCGGAAGGGGCAGAAGGAGAAAGAAAAGCAGACTCCCTCTTGAGCCTGATCCTGGGATCATGACCTGAGTCAAAGGCAGGTACTTAACGGACCGAGCCACCCACGCACTCCCAGTATTTAGGCTTTATAGAATCAAAGGTAAATGGATATACAGTATTTTTTTTTTTTAAACAAGTTTAAGTTCTTTTAAGTCAGCTTAAGTTGGCGTTTTGCTTTATGTATTCTTATTTCTGAGTTTTAGAGAAATTGTAAGAAAACATGGATGAAAAGAGCAGAAATAAAGCTCTCCTTTTCATGCTTTGAAAAAAAAAAAAAAAACAACTTTCCTTAGTCAACACTGCTGTATTTTAATGGGTATACAGAAAAAGATAAATTACTTTCAAAAATTTTTTGTTCTGGGGCAGCTGAGTGGCTCAGTCGGTTAAGGGCCAGGCTCTTGGTTTCAGCTCAGGTCATGATCTCAGGATCATGAGATCAAGCCCCGCATCAGCTCTGAGCTCAGCAGGGAGCCTGCTTAAGATTCTCTGTCTCCCTCTCCCTCTGTCCGTCTTGCTCATGCTCACTCTCTCTCAAATAAGTAAATAAATGTTAAAAAAAAAAAAGGTTTTTTGTTCTACAAGAAAGTGGTATGTAAGAAGTAAATCACATGCGCCTTTTAGAATTTAGTAGGAAAAAAAGTTCTAAAAAATAATAGCATTCAGAACCTAAATTTTGAGTTTGTTTTTCTGGTTTTTTTTTTGTTGTTGTTGGTGTTTTGTTTTTGCCTTATGTTCTTCCTCAGTGTGTTGAATGAGTACTTTCATCGTAGCAGTATTTTTTTGGCTTACTTCCAAGTGTTGTTTTTTTTTTTTTTATGATAGTTGGAAATGTAAGCTTAACAGGAAAATGCATCCATGAATTATCAATATATCTTAACAGATTAATTCCTGATCATTGGCTTTGTGAGGTAAATTTTGTGAAAGTTATTCTATAATTCCGTAATGCAGTATTATCAGATATGTATTTTCACCATATATATATATATATATATATAGTGATATTTTATAAACCGATTAGATGTAGAATAGAAATTAAGCTTATGGCATCCTTTATTTCTTAGTTCTATAGTTAAGAAATTATAAAATTATTTTTGTATATTCCTAGTGAAATAGCATGCCAGAATATAATATGCTCTGTAAGATTTCATCTGTATTCTTTTCAGATTCATGGAACTCTGGAAGACAAGATGATAGAAATACTCACTTTCTGTACCTTAGATAAATATCATGTATATTTCCATATTGATAATATAGAATTGTCCTTTCTGCCTTAAAGAGATCCCCCCCCCCCTCGCCCCAGTCCTGGCCCTTTTGTTATTTCTCAGAATGCTGTGTTGTATTCTCTGTTGCATTTAGCATGGGGATGATTTACCAAATTCTGTCAATACCTTGGAAACTATGTTTCAGATCTGAGGTTGTTTGGTTTTGGTTTTGCTGTGTCACTGTGAGTATGTGTGTGTGTCTGTGTGTGTGTTTGTGTATCTGTGTGTGTTTGGCAGCCTTGGAGGAAAATCTAGTAACTACTCTATTTTTTGTTTGCCTAGTTACCTCTAATTTTATATATATATATATGTAACAGCTTAATGTGTATTCCTAGGTTTATTGCTTTGGATCAAGGGCTAGAATTCTTAATTAATAAATTTGTGGTACCAAAGGGATAGATTACTTATAAGTACTGTAGTTCTTACCCTGCCATTGAGTAATAAAGCAGGCACACAATTATCCTCATTGAAAGTAGCCCTCAGAAGTGGGTTCTTTAAAATGGTAAGCAAAAAATTTACCTAGTGTGTTATCAAGATTCTAAAGCAAAGGTGAGAGAACCAAGCATGACTATTAAGTACAAATTGTCCTCATTTTTCTATGGTGATTCATACTCAGCAGTAATTACAAACTTTTTTTTCTTTTATCTGTATACTTCTATTCATACAGCTTGATGGGGGGCTATGTTGTATAGACGATTTTAAGGTAAATTTATAGGCAATAGTACCTTTTCTTTCTCATAGTCTCTTGAATAACACCCACAGAATTACCAGAGTAAGTGGATTCTTTTTCTAATGAAGTAACTCTTAAGGAATTCGGAATAATGGAAGAAGACTATACTAAATAACCAAAAAGTTTAGTGCTTTTTAAGTAAATGCATTTTTAAATATTGTGAATGTAAGATGAACTAATAGCTAAAGAAAGGTAACTGTAACTTCTAATGAATAGATGGAAGTAATTTCTAATTAGCACATTGTTCCCTCACAAATTACATGTGAATTGGAAGTAAAAGCTCTGTATATAAACTGTAAAGGACTATAAAAACATAATTTATTATGATTGCTGTGCAAGTAGGTTTTATTAAGGGACCTTTTTCCCCCTGAATATACAAACCCTCATCTACCAATATTTTTAACCTCTTAGTAACAGGTTTATTCACAGGATGATAAAGAATAGAACTGAGATCTTCAGTGAAATAACTGTTTGCTTTTCCTGAGTAATTCTGATTTACACTTTGTCAATGGAGAAATAACATAAAAATCAGAGGCAAAGTGTCTAGTATGCTAATGAATCTTATATTAAGGGCTCTGGTTATAATTAGTTTTGTTCTCTGATGCTTGAAAAAAACTATGCAGCATAATAGTAAATGTCAGTTACTTAAGTCCAAATTATTATAAATATTGAATTGGATGAATCTGGAACTAGTGAGGTTATCCTGTGCCTGAACTTCCTGTTTCCACCTACCTCCCAATTACTTGCAGCTGTCAAAATAATTTTAATCATTTTCAGATACTTTGTAAAAGAAAAGGGCCTTAAGCCCTTCAGCCAAAAAGGTGTTGCCCCTTGTCTTCTCATCTTCCTTTGTAGCCCTGCTGGGTCCCTCTGTTGTAGTCCGGCCAGCATTCTTTCTGAACATCACCATTATGCTCTAAGATCTTAAACATTTATCCAGGTCATTCCACAATTCTGATTCCATGTCCTTGCCTGCTCAACTACGTCAGGGAATCGGAATCTTAGAGCTAGGAGAGGCCTTAGTAATCAGTTGGTAAGCCCTCTCATTTTACCAATGATGGAACATATGACATTAAATAAATACTTCTCAGATTAAAAATTAAACTGAAATCTCTGGACTTCTAGCCTTTAACCCCTTGCACCATCCCATGTTGCTTGCAGATACATGTAAGTAGGCATGAGCAGAGGAACACCTAACACTTGCATTCTCCCAGCGCTGTGTCCAGGCTGTCAACCAGATATGCCTGGTTATGTCCCAGTGTGTAAGAGTTATTACGGGGATTTTAAAAACGTTATTATGGGGAGAGCACATTGAAGCATATATTGGGCAGGGGGAAAATGAGCAAGCACACTTTGGGATTAGAGTAGCATTTGTACTTTGCTGCTTTTATTATTCATTCAGTGTCAGAAAACGATAACATGTTTGTATTTTTTACAGCCAAACCTGTAGAAAAGGAGAGCCCCACTATAGGACACCTTAAATATGGTACAGGGGCTTAGCTTGTATATGCGTTTTCAACTTTTTTGAAAATCATGGGAGACAAATCTGCAATCGTATTCTTCTGTCAAGAGCTTTTTCCTGAAAAAAATCAGAGCCTTTCTCAACATACTGCTAAACTGGGTCCTTTCTCACTTGTGTTTAATCCACTGAAAATATGCATTACCAATTTGAAATGATTTGTGTATTGTTAGTGTCACCACTCTTGTAGTAATTACTGCAGATACACATGGTTAGAATTTTAGCACTGGAAGGATCTTGGCCACTCAGCTGTTCAACTGCATTTTATTGCTGAGGAAACCGATGTAGAAAGGTGAAACTTCTTGGTTGTGAGCAAAGAACTGGTTAGTGTCAGGCAGCATGGATCTCAGGAATCTTGGCTCAGGCCAGTGGTATTTTCCCTAAATTATTTGAAAAATCCTCTTTAAATTATCTCTTGTCTCCATCTAATTCTGTTTGTCAGCCTGTCTCCTTTTTCTTTGTTGCTTTTTTCTTTCAGTAGAATTCACCTCAGTCCTACTTAAGTTATTTTCAATGGATTTAATCTGAATTCTAACTATGGAATGAGGTTGAGAAGAAAAATCAGAAGTCTGACTCTAATTAGAATGCTGATACTGTCAAAGATTTTTTCTTTTTTTTCTTTCAGCATCCAGTCCTGCTCCTTTGTACAGATCAGGGCTGTTTATTGATTTTTCTGTGCTTTCAAAAGTCCCTATGTACTTTGTTAATTTAAACAATATAGATATATTGTCTCTACCTTTGATAGAGAAACTTTAGAAGTTGCCAGTGAATTCCCATGCTTCTTTTGGTGCAAGTTGGCTGTATCAAATTTGAAGTGTCTTAAAAGAGGACCCTTGGAAGTCCGCCATGATATGTAACCATTAAGGCTTTACATACATACATTTTATGGAACAGTTGATACGCAGAGTCTATTATTAACATCACGTGCAGCCTTTGACCCTGGCATTCATTTGCTTGCATTAGTCCAATTACTTAATAAACATTTAGCAGGTACCCGTTTAGTACCAGACCCAGGCTAGTGTGCAAATAGTGAAGAGACCAACTCTCTCATAAGTCATCCACAGCATCATCTGAGTGGCAAACCTATGTATAAAATGCTAATAAGACTGTGGGCAGAGCTCTGCCTAGGGCTCTGTGGGAGGGAGAAGGACATCCACACTGCTCAGGGAGGCCTCCAGGGGTCCCAGGGAAGGTAGATGCTCATGAAGGTTGGGTGTCCTGTCATGCGTGATCTTATGTACGTGACCCAGGCCAGTATAAGGGAAGTAGTCCAAGGACTGCTCACTGGAATATGCTTTCACAAAACCCTCTATATCCTTCTTGCATCACACCATCATCAAAAATCTCTCACCATCACCCTCAAGCCCACAGCTCCGGGTACATAGTGTGCCCTTTCTTAAAGGATGAAGAAAGGATAACACTTTTATATTTGACCTTTGAGGGTCTCACCCAGTGGTCCCAGCCTTCTAGTTTAAGGTCTTCTACATTATATGCCATGATCATTGACTAAAAGGTAACCCCCTGCCCCGAACTGGGCAGTGTCCAACGTCTCCGTGCAGGAAATACATCTGATTAGAGCCACATGTGTTCTTAAACCATTAGGAAGGTATTCATTTTCTGTAGCAGAAAGTATAAAGAAATATACTTAACTATATTTTATCCCAAAGGAAAGCTTAAAAATGAATGGCCTCAAGTGCAGAGAATTGAGGCTATCAGTAAGAATTCCAGTGAAACTGGTGAAGTAACTTTTAGACATTCCGTGCTGACTTTATTCCCACAGTCTCTCATTTTATTATTATTTTTTTAAGTTCCCTTCAGTTGTAACCATAAGTATTCAGGCAGTTTGGTGACGGTTGGACGAAGATATGTCAGGAAGAGTACGAGTGGCTGTGGGGAATAGGCTGAGGGTCACCTCAGAGGGTCCTTATGTTGGTCTTAGACCTGGGAGAGGTGGTGAAGGGGCCCTTCCCAGCAAGGATCTTCTTGCTGCCAGCAACACAAGTGTTTCTTAGATTACTCTTTAAGTTTCTCTGTGCTATCTGGATATCCCTGTCAAGCATTAAACATGTCCAACAGGGGACACATGATTTGCCCCACCCCAGGCATCCTTGATCCTGGATCCGTCTTTTACACGGTAGCCTAGATCAAAAATATTTGTACCATCCTTGGATCCACTCTCATGGTGCACTTTGAATCAGTTACTCGGGCATTTTGATTTGATTTCCTTAAATGTATTTGGTTTCTGGGCATTCTTCTTCCTGTGTTAATGATTTTTGCATATGCTTGAATATTATAATGCAAGGTTCCCTTCATCCTGCAAAATTACTCCTCGGAAAAAGAGGGAGACTTGTATTGGAGGCAACACAAAGTCTGCTATTTCTGGGTGCTTTCCCAACGGATTTATTTTAAACAGCAGAGTATTGTGTGAGGAAGACACATTAGCCCAAAATGACCTCGTTTGATGTGGTTAGATATTTATGGAAGGCACCTGACCAAAAAAAGTTGTGTTTTGTTTTTGTTTTTTTAAGGATGAAATAGCACTTAGAATAGTGTATTTATTCCCAGGAATGTGTCCTCTAGTTGCAAATGCAGAATGTTTTTATAGACTAGCCTTTTTACCACCGGCCCTCCAAAGGAACCCCAGTACATTCGAGTTAGTGATACACAAAGCATGAATATACATACACCTACAGGACAAATGAAACTGGCAGCTTTCCTGATTTTTACTAGATGTCTGCAGCTCGGGACATTAACGGTGATAGCCTCAGACAGAGATTTCGCAAATGCTGCATCTCCGGTGAAGATGGGTACGCTTCGGAAAACTCAGGACGAAAATTCTGACTTGTGGTACTGTAGACACGGTCGTCAGACACACTGGTGAAGGGTTTGAGTCATGGTGTTTGGAGAGAAGTGGGTCGAAAAAAAAGTGACATATCTAAATGTGTTCTTTATTTCACTATGACTTGAACTGAAAACGACAAATACCCTTATCTTTATAAACAAGTATACATTCGGAACGGTAGAGGAATCCTAAGCATAGAGCTCAGTGGATTTTTCACAAAGCAGACAGTGTATCCAGCAGTCAGACCAAGAACCGGAGCATTTCCCTCCCCCAAAAATGCTGCCTCTTGTTCTCTCCCCGTCACTGGCTGCCCGCCTCCTACTGCCATATGCAAGCTGTGAACAGCATCCCATCTCTGGCGCCGCGGATTCGCTTTGCTTGTGTTTGAACTGCTCATAAGTAGAATTATTTAGTAAGTACCACTTTGCTGTCTGGCTTCTTTCCTCAGCCTTAGGTCTGTGAAATTCATCTATGTTCTTACAGTCCGTTTGTTCACATGGCTGAGCAATACTTAATTTCTTTGAACAACTGCAACCCATTCGTTCTCCTATGATAGATGACTGTGTTATTTCCAGTTTGGGACTATTGTTTCCAGTATTGGGACTTGCTCTTAAGACTCTCCTTTGTGACTTCTGGTAACTAAATTAATATATTTGGTTGGGTACATGCCTAGGCATGGGATTTATTGGTCCCAAGGTCTGCGTTCATCAGCTCTGGTGGGCACTGCCAAAACAGTTTTCTAAAATGGTTGCACTGACTCACACATCCATCAGCAATTCTTGCCGACCTTTGGTATTGTCTGTCTTTTAAAATTTTAGCCATTTTGAGGGGAGAATGGTAGTATCACGTTATGATTTTAATTTGATTTCCCTGCTGATGAATTTAGTTGATAATTTTTCATGCCTTTAATCACTGTTAGAATATCTTTAAGTGTCTTTCATCTTCTTTTTCACTTCCTACTCCTGTTCACAGCTCTAAAATTTTGTATATTCCAGTTGGGAAAGCAATCAACTTTTTTAAATTGGATTGTCTTATTGGCATAACTGGAGATCATCTTATATTCGGGCAATATGGAATTGTAACCTTCATGTTCCTTTATTTTAGGTCGTTGCAATGACCTCCTGACTAATCCATCAACCTCTACACTCTCTTTGATTCTCTGTCTTATGTACCACCCATAAATTTTATTTTCTGGCAACCATTCAGATCTGACCAAGTTAGTTGCATCCCTGTCTCACTCATTCACTCCCCGCCCTGCTCACTTTCCTGTCATCCCTTTGCTTAACAGTGTTTCCAGAACTCTCTATAAAAGCACATGGGGGGCGGGGAGCAGGTGGGTGCACACTTGCTAAATATTCAGATTCTCAGGTATCTTCCCTGGAAATTCTGATTCAGTAGATGCAGGTTGGGCCCCAATCTTTGCTATTAACGAAGTTACTCTTACTCAGTTTGAGTAATAGAATAAACAGAATTGTTTTTAAGATTTTATTTATTTGAGAGAGAGAGAGAAAGCACAAGCCAGGGTAACAGCAGACAGAGAAGAAGAAGCAGGCTCCCCACTGAGCAGGGAGCCCCGTGCGGGACTCAATCCTAGGACCCTGGGATCATGACCTGAGCAGAAGTCAGAGGCTTAACCAACTGAACCACCTAGATGCCCCCAGATTTTTTGGTTTTGCCTTAGTGCTCTTGCATGTTCTTTCTCCACTGTCTGTATTTTTCTGTGTTCTTTCCTCCATCATCATCTCTCAGCATCCACACAAGATGTTACCTATAGGAATCTGTCTTGATTCCTGCAGGCTGTGCAGATCACTGTCATCACTAAATTATTTATTCCAGATCTTCCTCACAACCCTATTCCACTGGTAGCCTTCCCCATCTCAGCTGATAAACATGCACTGGTTTTATCCTCAGTATAAATGCAGAATCTCCCATAGCCTGCACCTTGGTCCTATTCTTCTGTACCTCATGCCTGGATCACTGCAGAAACTTGCTAATAACTGCTCACATCTTACGCCTCTGCAGGCAGAGTGATCATTATTTTAAGATCTAAGTCATCACTCTGTATTCCTGCTCAAACCCTCCAAAAGATTTTGGAGTAAAAGCTAGAGTCTTCACTAGGTTTCCGAGGCCCATCCCAATTTGTGGGAAGGTGGCCCTTCCCTACCTTCACCCTTTGATCTTCCAGCTCACTCCATCTCAGCTACACTGGCTCTTCTTAGAACATTCCAAGTATACTTTCCCAGTAGAGCTTTTGCATTGCCCACTCCTTATATCTGGAACATTTTCCCTAGATGTTGGTAGTAGTAACTCTTGCACTTTTTTCAAGTCTTGGCTCAGATGTCTTCTCCTCAGTGAGTCCAGCCTTGAATAACCAATTTAGAAATCTGACGCATCCTTCCCATACCTCCAGTCTCTTTTACCCTGTCCCCCTGCCCCCTGCTGACACTCATTAGCTCCTGATCATTTATGTATCTGCCAGAATATGAGCTCCCCAAAGGCAAATTTTTTTTTTTCACTGTTGTGCTGATAACGTATTCCCAAATATCAGAACCAGTGCCTGGCACCTAGTAAGTGTTCACTGAATACTTATTTGATTTGTTGAATGAGGCATTTAGGATATAATACATATGTACCCTTAGATAATATCTTTGTATAAGCCAGATTTTTATGAAACCTTTTCCAAGATATATTGCATGTTTTCACATCTTGAGGTGGAAACATGACAAAGGGAGTTTGGATGAAGATGGGGTTGCTTGTGCCCTGCTATGTTGATTTGAAAGAGAAGTCACTTGTGGCCTGGCTCATCCTGCCCTCCTTTGGTTACGTTCTCTGATGATGCAGGTTTATACAAAGTAGACACCTCTTAGTGGTTGGTACTTGAGTACTTGAGGTGGTTTGTTTCCTCTTTGGTGGAAGTGTCCGTGGAGACAGGTTCCCATGATGAAATCAGATCACTTAGGAAAAGGAAATCTCTTTTCTGGTTGGTTCAGGCACATCGGTTTTGAAAAATATATGCATGAATGCACAGTCCTTTATAAAACCAATGTGCTTTTGCATATTTTAGCCCATCTGAGGGTCATTCTTCTACATCCTTGCATCAGTTTGGGGTGACCAGAAGCCTCTTTCCCTCTTTCTCTTTCTCTCATGCATTATTTCTTAAAACACCACGATGCTGTTCTGCTAAACTCTGACTGCTCGATAAGAAGAATATTACTATACAGGGTCTATTTATATACATCTAATATTAGAAAAATTTGCTTTTATTAACTATGAGTCCTTAAGTTTATAATATATATGCATATGTGTATGTAATTTACATATATAATTTTTGCTTTGTAGAGTACAGCATTTTCATGGGACAGGAGGATATTTTTCTTCTCCTTTTATAAAGAGTCTGTTTAAAAATCTGCTGGCTCAGCAAGTCATTATGTCAGCTCACCTAGCCTTTGGTGAGCTCTGATTGTCTTCTTACTGTTTTACCTGACTTTGCCTCTTCTCACAGCCCAAATTTATTTATTATAAACTTTTTATAAGAGTCAGTCCTACACTTTTGTGTTTTCCAAGGTGCCAGGAACATTGCTGGGCTATAATATAAGTCTGAGGGGCTAAGAGAAGAATCCTTTCATGAGAAGTGAATAGATTTCATCTAATAATAAGAATGATTATTAGTAGCTCACCACTTGAAAGAAGACTCGTATAAAAAAATATATCTTAAGTCAGCTAATGTAATACTCATTTGAAAAAGCCGACTCTCAGATAGTGTCGTGAGGGAAAGCTTGGGGTATAGTTTTATCCAAAATAGAAAAGGCAGTTAAGCACCATTCAAATCACGGTTAAAATTTCCATTTAAACAACTTCATAAACTGTATGCATTAGCAAACTTAAAAATAGACACTTGTGTGAGCTATTAGAGGAACTTTATTGTGCAGCCAAAAAAAGGAAAAACTTCAATTGCCATGTAGTAGAAAAATACCTAATCAGACTGTCCTTTTTTCTCTCAGCATCCTGAAAGCATCTATGTTCCAGGGCTATGATTTAACTAATGCTAATCTTATGAGCCTGCACATCAACAGATAAATTTATATTTAATCTCTATTCTGTTACTTCTCTCTTCTCTGCGATATGCAAACCCTAATGAGCCAACAAATGTGGAAATTTAGTTTAAAAGTGCCCGGACATAAAGGATGACAGACAAATGAGCCAAAGTATGAAATATCTTCTAAATGTACTCATTCATTTAATGGCTATGGAATACCACTAGATATTAGGAACTGGGGTATTGAAACGGAAATAGTAATGAAGGTTTGGGATATAGACGAGGAAGATTAAGGAGCTAGCCAATCCCAGCCTTCAAGGCACATATAGTTCATTCATTTATTCATTTATTACCTATTGAATGTCGGCAATCTAATGTGCCAGAGATACAGGAGTGAAAGAAGGCAAACCGGAAATTCTTGCCCTGACTAAACTTATATTCTAGGGGCATAGAAAGGCAATAAATAAGACAAACAAGTAAAAAAAAAAAAAAAAAAATATATATATATATATATATATAAAATATATATTAGAGTGTTATAATATATAATACCTCATATTAGCAATTACATTACATTACAGGAAAAATGTATTGGCATAGGCTCTTGCTTATCTTTGTTTTGCGAAATTGTTCTAATTACTTGGAAAGCAGTCTTTAAAATAGTTTGATTCTTCCTGTTGGTAGTATTAATCCTTTCATCTAAGCATCTAAGTAACATTTAAATAGAATTGAAAAATATTATAGTATTTATTTTACATCCCTTCCCCACAAAGTTTATGTTTGAATTATATGCACTTGTGAGTTTTTTGGCAGTAATTCACAGCTTCCAAGGTGTTGATGGTCATACATTTTTTGAACTTTGTTATGATTCATGTCTTAAAGATTCAACTGCAGATTTTACAACCTTTTAATCTACTGAATGCAATTTTCAACAACTGGAGGTCTTATTGTTAAACTGGTTGTAATGAGGCACTAAGATAGGGTAAAAAAAATATTATACATGTAGTGAAGAAAATATTTAAATCCATCTCTTGAACAGAATTAACAAATGGGAACTTCTTTTTCATTTAAAAGGGTTATTTTGAAGTGAAGATGAAAATGTATTCATCTGGATTTTTTTTCAAGTTTGAAGAAATAATTTATAGCATATTATACAACAAGGATGTATAGCAGAAATGTGGGAAGTAGTAGTGTATTGAGAGTGTGTATATATATTTATGCCATTCTAAGCCTTCCAGCGTATTTGGCCTTGAACAGTGCTATCCCAGCAGCCAGTCATTACTTTACTGTAACCCACAAGTATCTTTCTAAGTTTTATGTTCATAGTGAAAGGAATGTTGACTTTGAAATTATGCATTTATATTAATGTCACTATAAACCAATGGGAATAGAAATTTTTACACAAACTTGGTAAATATTGGGAGACTAAATTACTAAGTTAATAAATTATATATAGCAATGTAGCTGTTCTCTATAGATGGAGTTTCATAATGGATTTCTGTTGTTTGCTTATTTTCTTAGTGAACATTTGAACTAAGGCAGTGGATGGGATTGGTGATCTGGCTAAGTATTTTGAAATACATTCTGAATAATATGACTTGGTGTTAATGGGGGAAATAAAATACGATGTTTTTTTCTTACTCAAAAAAATATATAAAATATATATTAGAGTGTTATAATATATAATACACATATAATATATATAAATATATATTTTATATAAGTACATAAAATATAATATATATAAAAATATATAAAATATACATATATGTTAGAGTGTTACATGCTAAGGAAAAAAATAACGTAGGAATGGAGACCAAAAGTGTTGAGGGTGGGGACAAGGTTGCAATTTTCACTGGGTTGTCCAGGGAAGGACTTGGTGAGGAAGCATCTTTTTAGTAAAGATCTGCAGGAGATGAGGGAGTTAGTCGTGCAGGTACCTGGAGAGGGAGCAGCAGAGGCCTCAGCAAGAGGCAGTACAAGGTGCTGAGGTGAGAGGGTGCCTGGCCCGTTCAAGGAAGGACAGGCCAGAGCAGGACAAACAGTCGGGTAAAGCCTTGAGGGGGTTGGGTTTCACTCAGAGCGTGATAGGAAGCCACTGCAAGGTTTTGCCCCCCGGACCTGGAATGTGAATATGTAATTTAGTAAAGAGAGCTAACCAGAGGAAAAGGTTAATTCATAATTGAATTCAGCTATAAATTGTCAAGCAGACTGGAAAGGTTAAATTGTACTGGAAGATGTAAACTTAGGATGAGTGAGAAGTAAAAGTCGGATATAACTGTGAGAGGTCATAGCGGAGTTAGCAAGATGGTGCAGGAGTCGGAGAGACTTTGTTGAAGGAGCTGGGCTGAGACCGAGATGCTGACAACAGCCTTAGGGTGCCCTTGCCTCCCCTGGGGTCTGGAGGGAGGATCCAGGGAGATCCTCAAAATGGTCGCCACGTTTGTGCTTTTACTTAGTTGTTTTATGGGGGTCCTTTTCCAAGGAGATCTCCTCTGTTCTTTCTCAGACTCCTTATGAGGTAAAAATTATGAAGGAAGGAAAGGTAATTGGGAAACTGTATCTATGATGTTGTCTTTCTATTAATTATCAAGTCCTTGTTTTACGGAAGAGGGGGCAGCTGTCCTCCACCCCACATCTGGGGAGTTAGAACCACAATAGAAAACTGTTCTTAAAGTCCGTAATAAATATCTGCTATTTTAGGCCTAAAAACAAAGACAAAACAAATCTTTGAAAGTATTCTGTTCTGGGAACTAAAGTGATTTCAATGTATCTTCCTTTTTGTCACCCCTCTTGCTATTCTACTTAAAAATCTTTAACCACAGGGGCACCTGGGTAGGTCAGTCAGTTAAGTGGATGAGTCTTGATTTTCTGATCAATATGATCATGATCTTGGTGTTGTGAGAGCGAGCCTCACGTCCGGCCCCTCATTCAGCACGAAGTCTGAGTTTCCCTCTCCCTTTCCCTCTTCCCTTCGTTCTCTCTGTCTCTCTCTCTCTCAAATAAATAAATAAAACCTTAAAAAAAAAAAAGACCTTCAACCACAATTGTCAAAAGCACAGATTTGTTCATTTTAATCTTTATAATCTGTAAAGTGATAAAGGTACTTGCAATTCTCAATGTTTTCACAAGTTGAATTGTGTGACTTTCATACAATTGTTTGTTTTTTTATAAAGTTAAAACCTTATGTTATTGTCAAGACTGAAAGCAAAATTTTATGGGCTGTTGCTTCTGCCAAAGAAACATTGCCTTCCCTTGGTTTAAGGTGTTAAAACACTTAGCAGTGTTTTCTGTCTAATTTTGGAGTGTTGTTTTTTAATTCTGCATTGGAGCAGTTTGCCCTGAAATGTCATGGATATGTATTTTGCCCATAAGTGGATGTATACAGCAAATTTCTCTTGTGACTTTCAGAGGAAGTCGGAGTTAAAATGGAAAATTGCTGTAGGAAGTTGGCATGATTTTAAACTCTTGAGTGCTTGAAGGAGGAGTAAAACCTCTTTCCATTCTCCACTGCATGGAAAATATTAAACTCCTTTTCAGAAAGCAGGGGAGATGATGAATATTATGCATTCTCATCTTTTTCTCATGGGTTCTTGTGATTCAAATCCTATCTCCATTGCAGTGTTATTCTGCATTAAAAATCTTGAATGCCAAGATTAAATCATTATTTCTGTCCTTATTTTTCCTTAAACTTGTCTGGTGCTTTGAGAATATTCATTATGTACCTTTTTTGTTGTAGAGGTTCTAGCAGTATTAGTTCATCTTGACTGATGCCCTTGACTTCAGAGTATAAATAGAAAAATAGAGATAGGTGAAAAGGATTGATTAGCATCTTCCTTCTAAGTGAAACAGTAAACCTATCTAGATGAATCACTAGCTCAAAAGCCTGGAGAATGCATGTTAAAAGAATTAAGGGTAGTGTGGGTGTATGTATGTGTTTGTTTAGTTGATAGGGAAATTTTCTAGAAGAGCTACAGGGATACAAAAATTCTATCTGGTCCGTTTTACTCCCTTTCAGTTTTTATTTTTAAAAAAAGAAAGGCTTCTGAGTTTTGGAGCTGTGGGACTGATTATTTACTTCTTTTTTTTTTTTTTTTTAAGGAAAATTTATTTTAAGTAAAAGGGAAGCGGGATTAATGTTTTATTACTTTTTCGAGTCCCCTACCCTCTCTCCATATATAACTGTGTGTGTGTGTGTGTGTGTATCTATCTATCTATCTATAATATATATAATTACTTCATTATTATTAGGCTTTAATTGTAGAGTTGAAAGGGCTCCGGGAATCCTCTGATTCCTTCTCTGGCAATTTTAAGCCACCACAGACAGGAGAAAACAGTATTTTCGGACTTTCGAGCATTTACTCTGTGCCAAGACTTGGCACATATTAACTCATTTAACCCTGACATCCACCCAGAGAGATAGATACTGTCATTATTCCCACATACCATGTCAGGAGACAGAGGTACAGAGAAGTTCAGCAGCGTACCCCATAGGGAATAGATCTGGAATTTGAATCCAGACCCCAGAGTCTGTGCTCTCAAGCATTGTTACTGCCTGCCTCTTTCCCTCTCCCTTTCTTTCTTGAATTTGCAATTCCAAGGGTGAATTTTCACTCTCACCTTCTCTGATGTGGTGTCCTCAGCTTATCTTTTAAGGCTCCTTTTGGCTTCGTTTTCCTTTTTCTGTACTTGAGGAAGGAACGGCACTTCTCCCACTTCCCACCTCTGTCAGTCACTGCCACTCCCTTTTCTCACCTCCCCCTTGCTCATGTTCTTCCACCCTGAAACTCCATTCCTGCATTCTTCAGTTATTTTACGTCAGGAACTGGTGCTATAATAATGGCTTGACCAGTTCTGAGGAAGAGAACATTCATAGTACAGTTACCTCATGGTGTGTATGTATAACCTCTGTTCCCGTTTACCACATCTTTTTTCACTGCCTTTGCAAAACAACATTCTTCATGCCTTAGATCTTGCTATTAGTGATGCCTTCTTATTCATCCGTGAATATCTCAGATTTCTCAAGAACTTTGAATTTTGACTGTAATCCACGAACATGTCCGTCTCTTTGTAGAAACCATGTAGCATCTGTTTAGGTTACTTATGAAAGTTTATAACTGTGTATCCTAGGATTTTTTGGCTCTTGAGACAACACTGCTATTAATATGTTGAGTGTGTAAATTCCCAAGGAGCATAAAACTGTCAGAGACAGTTGTGTGATTCAGTGTGATAAATGGGTACTTTGGACTGGCTGTTGGCACATTATTTACCTGACTGCATTGCAGGGAAGAGATTAGAGAATGGAGCACTGTCTCCCACCCTCTCATCCCATCCCCTGTAGTCCCTCTCTACTTGGTGTAATCAAGTGGACCCTCCACTTTTACTGAAGATGAAATAATACTGATGAGTTTTCTGCTTCCCAGTGCAAAGACAATCATTACCTGATTACCAAGTCCCATACACGACTGACTTTGCAACAGCAAGTTTGCAGTGATTGCGGCTGTATATTAAGTAAAGAATTTCACCAGATTGTAATGTGCCAACGCAGCGTTCCCCCTCTGTTATTTCCCATCTGTCATTACCATTCCGTAATAGGGTTTAATGCTTGGAGTCTGAGGTGGCTGGCGATGGTTGGTGAGCAGCCCTGTCCTGTTTGTCTTGTTGACTGTGCTGCTGTCTTTTAAAATCATGGATGTTTCTAGGCTGGAATCATTTCTCTCTAGTGGTCCTGACCTCCTTGGGACCCACCCCACCCCCACTGCCACTTCAGTTCCATTGGAAAAAAGATCTTGACTGTTCTTCCTGTTCCTTTCTTTGAATATTGATGTACGTGCTTGCTGAAATCATCTGTGGTATATCCACTTCGTGCACCAAAATTCCATTTTAACTGGCCTATTTATGTTTCCATGACCCTCCACCCAGACCTGGGAACTTTGGCCAGTGGATTAGAGGACAGGGAGTGTATTTCCTCCCAGCGGGAGGGCTCAGGTGTCCCTGTGGCATCCTGTTGTTGCCTCTGGAATATCAGGATGGCATTGTAATACACCTGTTTTCCTGTATATTTTTCCCACCCGACTGAAATTCTCAAAGACTGTGAGCATGCAGTTTAGAGCTTGGCTTGGTGAGATCCTTATAGTGCTAATCTTTTTTTTCCTCCACCTTGTTCCAAACATCATTCCAGATGATACCGTTAGTACCAATTCAAGGAACTCCTTGGTTTTAATAGGCTTTTAGAAATTGGCAGAGGGACTTATATACCATATAGATTTATTTAGAAAAAAATGTAATTTCTCATCAGTGGACTTACAACCAAGCTTTTTGGGGTTCGGCTACCTTCAGCCCAATTTCAGACCTCTGTGCCTTTGCCCTGTGATGTCTTCCAGAAATGCCTTTCTCCCGTGGCACCCTTTTCTATCAAATTGCTCTTCATTCTCTGGCTAAAATTAACAAGTCAGAAAATGACAGATGCTGGCGAGGATGTGGAGAAAGGGGAACCATTCCTCCTACACTGTTGGTGGGAATGCAAGCTGGTGCAGCCACTCTGGAAAACAGCATGGAGGTTCCTCAAAAAGTTGAAAATAGAGCTACCCTATGACCCAGCAATCGCACCACTGGGTATCTACCCTAAAGATACAAACGTAGTGATCCGAAGGGGCACGTGCACCCGAATGTTTATAGCAGCAATGTCTACAATAGCCAAACTATGGAAAGAACCTAGATGTCCATCAACAGATGAATGGATAAAGAAGAGGTGGTATATATATATACAATGGAATACTATGCAGCCATCAAAAGAAAGGAAATCTTGCCATTTGCGACAATGTGGATGGAACTAGAGGGTATTATGCTGAGTGAAATAAATCAGTCAGAGAAAGACTATTAGCATATGATCTCCCTGATATGAGGAAGTTGAGAGGTTGAGAGGTAGCCTGGGGGGTTTGAGGGGTAGGAAAAGAATAAATGAAACAAGATGGTATGGGGAGGGAGAGAAACCATAAGAGACTCTTAATCTCATAAAACAAACTGAGGGTTGCTGGAGGGAGCAGGAAGGGAGAGGGTGGTGGGGTTATGGACATTGGGGAGGGTATGTGCTATGGTGAGTGCTGTGAAGTGTGTAAACCTGGCAATTCACAGACCTGTACCCCTGGGGCTAATAATACATTATATGTTTATTAAAAAAAAAGTATTAAAAAATTTGCTCTTCATTCTCAAAGCCAGCCAAGAGATGATTACCTCTGATGATTACCTCACTGTTCTCCCACCCAGAGCTCATCCTTGTCTTTCCTTGGGCTTAAATATACTTGTATTATTCTAAATGTATTCAGCTCTAATTATACAAAAAATCACCTTACCTATCTATTGTGTTAAACTTGAACTGCTTGTGGCCAAGGCCCGTGTCTCTTTTTCCATTTCTGCTCATAATGTGGTTCCAAATACATAGTAGGTGCTCAATAAATGCAGAGTTGCATTGGATCCTTTATAGTAACAGCACTGGCAGGGGAAGAGGTCGTCTGGCAAAGAAAATAGAACCCGGGTGGAAAAGGGACTGGGGCAGGGATTGTTGGGTTCACTAGTGGGAGGCTAAGGCTGGTGGGGAAGCCGAGACAGGCAGACACGCTGCCAGCGGATGACACCATGCCAGTTTGAGTGGTGGCAGGCATTCTGAGGGGTGTGCACAGAGATGTTAGTGAAGTGTGAGTAGAGGTCGGGGCTGTGGTAGCTGTAGAGGGAACCCTGGAAACAGAAGGTTTCTATGGCTTGACAAGATGAGACATGAAGCATGGGGGAAAGGTAGAGGATGCAGGAGATGCTGGGCATGTTGGAAGGAGGACAACAGTAGCTGGTAACTGGCAGCTGTGACCCTGGAGAAAGGGCCAGAGGGACAGGGCATCCCTTCGAGCAGCAAGGAGTTATAGCAGGTATGAGGGAGGGGAATGGCTATGACCATGGCACTTTGGGAAGGCCAGTAGTGTTAGGCAGTTGGGTGTGTTGTACCTGGTGAGTGAGTGATGTTTGAATTTTGTCTTAGGTAGCTAAAGGCAGCTGAAGACTGGTAGGAGAACCAAATGAGAGCCTTGGCTTAGTTTGGTCAGGAATGAGATCATCTGTGACCATAATGCTGCACAAAACAGGACTCAAAGCACACCTCAGAAATTCAGGTTTTTTTCCCCCCTTCTTCACCTTTTATAAACCACTCTGTGAGGCTGAGTTTTCTGTCCCGGAAGGAAATATTTACAGTCTTGGATACTTCTCGACTTCTCTCAGATTAGGAAAAAAAAAAAGTATTAATAACTTTTATCCATAAACACAGTCTTGGTCTAGTAAGTATTACATCTGGTCTAGTCCATATGTGTACATTTTATTATATAAATAAAATGCCTATTTTATTATTTTATTCTTTCATTCTTTCAAAGGCAGAGCTTTTCCTACTCTTCCAGCTCCTATTTGCTGTAGATGTGCAGCCTGAGGTGGGGAAGAGAGATCTGATAAGCTCCTCCTCCTCCCTGTTTTCCCCCATGACATCCACACTTCCTCTCTGCTCACCAGGCAATACTGGCTTCCTCAGTGTAGACGGGGCCGGTGGGGATAACCGAGGACAGGAAAGTCTGACATGGCATCAGTTTGCCACTGGCATCTTGCCATGGCCGATGTGAACCTGACCTTCTTAGGTTCTCTTTGAGTCCCTCCCACTTCATTCTGTGGCTCTCTCATGGTGTTTTCCTTCATGTGGAATGCACCATCTCTTTCATGCCAGTAGGGTTGCTGAGGCTTTCTCACGGGTCCAGCAGCCTTAGTTCCGGCTCAGATCATGTGGACTTGGCAGTACTCATGGGATATGTAGGTGGAAAAACCCCGGAGTCTTTAGGAAATGCTGTTCTAATACCTAAGAGAGAGGTGGGAGTTAGAAATATGGATGTGGGGCTGACTGCGGTGCAAATGGTGGTAGAAGTCAAGAGAGTGGACACATTTGCCCAACAAAAGACATGGAACCTCACAGAGAAGGTTTTGAAAAGGAGCCGGCAAAGAAGGTGGAAGACGGGAGCATTCTTTCAGCGTATTGCTTCTATGAAGGAAAGGACTGTGCAGAAGTCAGCTCAGACTTGTCGTTTGTGGCTGTTTTTACCCAGAATATGGAACTTACAAATGCACGCATTTTTATTTTATTTGTGAAGACTCTAAAGTGTTGTTTCCCCCCGTGTTGAAAATTGATACTAGTTTTACTTTGGAATTTCTAATGATTTGCAGACAAATTTTAACTTTTTTCTTTCAGTTGTGTATGAACACAGATCAAGATTAGAGAAATCCTTGCAAAAGGAGAGACTTGAACATAAGAAAGCAAAGGAAGGTAAATATAAATGCAGTTTGTGTTCTTTGTTTTTTATCATACTCCCCTTTGAAACATTGTGTGCTAGCTTTACTGTTTTGTTGTTGTTGTTAACAAATTTCTCAAATCAACTCTAAGTCACTTTTATAGGTAGACAGAGAAAGTCAAGCACTATGTTATGCATCGTACAACACAGTAATTTCTGCTCAAGACTGGATTCCGAATCTTTCATTCATTGTGCCGCCTTGAGGTAGTTCATGTTACTGGATACACATATTGTATCAGAAATAAACAGCTTTTCATCTGAATATTACACACATATGTTACTCATGCCTGAAAGTTCTGTCCATAAAGAACCAGGAAGTAACAGCATGTGTTCTCTGGAATATGACAGATTTTATATGTTCATACACACACACACATAGATACATATATACATACATACAGATATGTGCATTTACAACATAATTAATTGATCACATTGTATGGCATCTCTTTTTTTTTTTTTTTTTTTTTGGTATGGTATCTTTTAAGTTAAGCACTTGTTTTCATCTTGTGAAGGCTTTTATTGGCATAGCTGATTGGTTCCATGTGAGAAATTAGTATCTAGCATAGGCTTTATGTAGCATGTGATTTGAAATGATCCACATTCTTACTTTTATTTATTTGCTCATGTTTTATGAAATCATGTGAGGAAATATTAATTAGGTATTCTGTTTAATTATGTTGGTGTGGGGTAGAGGGAGGGAAAAGGGGAGGGCAGTATGGGTTAAGATGTTTTACTGACCCTTGGATTAAACCTGTATGAAGAACAGGAGTTTAACATCATTAAAATACTTTGATAGGATTTGGATTTTCCTTGTCTTTAAATGCAGAGTGATTTTATAGAGCCATCTAGTGGATAATAAAGCTTTAAGAGCATTAAAGATGGTTTCCATGGTTTAAGGTCTCTTTTCAAGTCCTGAGTGATTTTAGCATGCCATCTAGTGGATAGCAATAAATCATCTCTGTCTTTAAATGTGCCTTTTTTTTTTTTTTTTCAGTTTCAAGGAGAGTTAATCACAGAGTGCACATTCTAAATTCATTTTTAATTATTTCATTAAAATGCATATTTTCTTTATTCAAGATATGAATAAGTTAATTACACTCAATTTTCTCCACTTTTTATTTTCAGATTTTCTTGTTTATAAGTTAGAAGCCCAAGAAACACTAAATAAAGGAAGGGTGAGTTTTGGATTTTCTCCTCAATTATTTTATGAAAAGGAGAGGGAAGTAATAGTTGTAAAATCTTTTTGTTGTAAAAAAAACTATGTTGATCATTGGGACTGTAGGGCTGAAATACACACACACACACACACACACACACACACACACGTATGTATTTATTGCTGCCAAAAAAAATCCTGCAGTGTTACTCTCACAGTCCAAATTAACTGGAGAAAAGCAAATTTTTCTCTTACTCTAAGAAAATATATAACCATTAGTTGAATGAAACACTGACATTTTGGAGGTATTAAAACTGAGAAGAGTCAATTCCTCTGAGAGCTGGAAGGCTGTCAGCTTTCAACTCTTCCCTCCTCCAAAAGCCCCAGCTAAAACTGTATGCTTTCTGTTTGCATTTCATAATGTAGCTTCTTTGTAAAGTAAAAGAGTAAAGCAATAAAATAAAGCAATGGAGCAAAAATGCAGTTCATTTTAGAAATTGTAAAAAATGGAAGAAACAACTGGTTGTGGGTGTGCTTGTGTTGGAGCCAAAGCAGGGGTTATGGCATATCAGGTAGATGACCCAGCAAGGGGAGAAGATGGTTGGGTGTCTTGTGCACAGACTGCTTATGGATTGCCCAGGACTATGGTTGTGTGTGGGGTCTGTGGGGTCCACATGTCAGGGTGTTCAGCTGGGACTCACACCTATACCACCGGAGCATGGCTTAGGCTCGTTTCAGTCCTGGCTCTGCTACTAAAGGAAATGTTTGCCCTCGGCTTATTCTTTATCCTTTCTCCATCTCTTCACTCTGTGAAATGGGAGTCTCATTTGGGTAAAGTAATATATGGAGAATTCCTTATCCACTGAAGCACAGGAAAGGGAAAGCACCTTTTCTCTCCCCTTTCTTAAGCCTTGCAAAAGCTTGTGGGGCCTGGACCTAGTCAGTTTACCCCCACGTCCCCTCGGAGCACTGGGCACAGTGTATCAGCCATGCACAGTGACTGTCTCAGGACAAGTTCCTTGTGCAAAGAGCCTTAGCTCTGCTCCAGAGGGGAAGTAAATCATTTCCAGGGCCCCTGCTACACTGCTGTTGTATGATCCCATGTCTTGCTTTTTCTTTATTAAACTCTAGCAAGCTTACAGGAATGTTAAGGCTTCATTCCTGCCCCAGAGACATCGTGGTTCAAGCATAGAATTCATCATAGCTTATATAAGTGAAATAAATGGAATTCTTCTGTTAAGTGCTTTAGGATATGTTTAGCAAGAGAGCTAGATTCGTTATCTTTATGTTAACTATTTTCTTTTCCATTTACAGCAAGATTCCAATAGTAGATACAGTGCGTTGAATGTGCAACATCAGATGTTGAAAGTGAGTAATTTAAAGTTGTTCTTTATGAATGAATTAATGAAAGAGATAAGTAACTCAAGTGATTAAGGAAAGTTTACAGAAAATTGATTTATGTGGTAGGATGGTACATTAAAGTTATATTTCACTAAAAATGACGTAGAATTGTAATATTCCCTCATCTTACCACCCAATTTCAACAATCTTAGTTAGCTTGTTTTACATTTTCTTGTAAATCAGTCTCTCTGGTCACAGAATTTTAAATTTTATTCTTCTCTTTATCCTTTAAGGCTTTTTTGTTTGTGTTTGCTTGCTCAGTTTCTCACAGTGGTTTTCCTTAGATGTTTCTTTTATTTTAGGCACACTGGAGGCAGTAGAACGATTAAATGCCTCCTTCATATTACTAATATTGAATGTGTCCTTTTACCTACCAAAGGAACACGATTTATATTTAAAGATTCTCCTTCCTTGGTTCTTGGGTAAAACTCATTATTGTGTGTCAGGAAGACTTAGAAAGAGAGGGAGAGTGGAAGGGAGAGATTCATGATTTCTGTCAAGATAGAAGAGAGGAGTGGATGCCATTAAGCTTGTTGCACAGCAGGCAAACCCTGCCATGATCTCCATGCCTCCAGCCTCCCTCCCTTGCCCGCCTTGCTTTTTGTCTGATGTTGTCTTTCCTCCTGTATCAGGAGAGCGAATGCTTTTTATTGAAGCCAGAAGCTTTCGTGGTATCAAGAAAGCAGTGCAGGGATTAAAACAGACCATCCTTTAACATTAGCATTTGGGGACTGTGGGATATACCTAGATTGTGATTTCAGTGTCGTATTATGACTAGGAGTAAGGTAAATAAGAATCATTCCATAAACAATGTGTATTACTTCCCCAAAGGGAAAGAAATCTTTTTCTTTTTTTTAAACTGGATTACCAGGAAGCCTGAAAATTAAAGAAAGGAAATAAAAAGTGTTGCTGGGAAAACATCAGATTGAAAAAGGAAGTCTGGAATAGCTGTGGAGGGGTAATTTTTCTGTTAGCTTTACTTTGTCTCCACAGCAATTTGAGCTGCTGGGAGTCTCCCCAATCTTTCCCCTTTCCATCTCCCATGGCTAAGTTCTAACTTCTTGTTTTTACCGACAATCAAAATGAAGGGGAAAATTGGTTTTGGCCATAATCCCAAACCCTTGATTTGAAATGTAAGGGAAATGGAGGGGAGCTGCCCCAATTAAAAGCAACCCAAGGAAAACAGAGCCTCCTGCTTCATCTGTTTTTTCTTGAGAGAGAAAGGCTGTAGATTCTGTGGTATAATTTAGAGAATGTACATCTCTGCTCAGGTTCTCATCTTTGCAGAGTCAACACGAGGAGCTGAAGAAACAGCACAGCGACTTGGAGGAGGAACATCGCAAACAAGGAGAAGACTTCAGTAGGACGTTTAATGACCATAAGCAGAAGTACCTGCAGCTACAGCAAGAGAAAGAACAAGAACTTTCTAAGCTAAAAGGTACTTGGAAGTCTGATTAGCTAGTTTATATGGAAATAACTACTCAGCTTAATGTTTCAGTAAAGCAGTAGAATTGGGTTTGTTTGCATGGCGATGGATTCACATTTCCCAGGTGGTGCTTTACCCTCCACTTACTTCTTTGTAACATTTCACAATTATCCTTATCCCTTGGGGTTTTTTAGGAAACAGAATAGAATACTTGGTGTTTCTCAATGGGGCACATTGGCCACACCGGGCAAGACAGTTCTCATTTTACATGCGTTGTAAGATATTTAGTATCTCTGACCCCAACTCACAAAATACCCTCAGTGCTCCGCATTCAGTGTGATGAGTGATCAAGGTCACCCCATGCATTTCCTGATCTCCAAGGGGCCAAAGAAACTACCTGTTGATCACTAGTAGTAGCTCTGAAAAGCTCAGGATCCAGAGTCTGAGCCTGGTGACCCCTGGCCTCTTCAGTTACTAGTTATATGACATGGACAAATGGTATGATCACCAGAGGTCATCATCTGTAGAACTGGGATACTCATAAAAAGTTATCAGCTTTATGGTGAGTGCTGTGAAGTATGTAAACCTGGCGATTCACAGACATGTCCCTCTGGAGCTAATAATACATTATATGTTAATAAAAAAATAAAAAATTATTTTAAAAATAAATAAATAAATTACCCCCCCCAAAAGTTATCAACTTCATAGGGTTGGTGCGAGGATTAAATAATTGATGTAAAGCAGCTAGGACAGTTACTGACACACGATCAGTGTAAGCTTGAGGTATTTTCATAGTATTTTTTTTTATAAAGATTTTTATTTATTTATTTGACAGAGATCACAAGTAGGCAGAGAGGCAGGCAGAGAGAGAGGGGGAAGCAGGCTTCCTGCTGAGCAGAGAGCCCAATGCGGGCTCTATCCCAGGTCTCTGGGATCATGACCTGAGCCGAAGGCAGAGGCTTTAACCCACCAAGCCACCTAGGTGCCCCGAGGTGTTTTCATAGTATTAGGAAACAAATTGTATCACTCTGAATGTATGCAAATTCTGAAAAAGAAAAATACTCTGCAGTCACCTATTCAGGTGCTAAATAGGTTTGAAGTGTGAGAATTGGTTTAAAAAGTCACATGGTGCTTGTGAAAACAACGGTGAAATCCAAGGAAGGTCTGTGGTCGAGTTAATCTACTGCGCCAAATAATATTTTGATTTTATATAAGATATCATCATGGAAGGAAGCTGAGTGACAAGTACTTTGATCTTCTCTGTACTTTTATGTGCAGTTTTGTCTGTAAGTATTTTCAAATAATAAGTTATAACAAAAAGGCACACAAGAGTTAAGTAGCCATTGAGGCAGATTATAAAAGGTTAAGGTCGTCTTGAGTGAGTTGGGCCATGTCTACGCAAGAGCTGTAGACATGCAGGGATGTTGGTTGGCTGTTGGTGATCTGGCAGACGGTGGGGGTCATTAAGATAACAAACAGAGAAACGTCTTCACAAAGGAAGTATAAAGCATGTTTTCTTATGTCTACTCTATAGTCCTTTCTTTGAAGCAAAGTGCATTTAGAGTAAAATTTTAACAAATTATATGTAGAAGTTATAAATCAGAACCATGGAAAATAGGAGGACACAAGTATGTGAGTTCTGCATACTAAAATAATTTAAGCCTCATAACCTGGTCTGAACTTTCCGGCAGCCAAGACAGAAAGGGAAAGGCAGTAAGTTATGGGGCTCTTATCATCAGAAAGGGAACATACCTACCCTGTGTGTGGGGCACGGGAGGGAGAAACAGACAAAGGGGAAGAAAGAGAAGAGGCGAGAGAGAAGAGTATTTCTGGTATCAGTTGATTTTTGGAAGAAATTTCTCAGAGGCCTTAAACAATAGGGTGTGACAATGCTTTTGGTGACAACTTTATGAGCAGTTTCTCCATTGGCACTTTTGTTTGATTCTGATCTTTGATAAAAGCTTCGGACGGTAAGTTAAACATGTGGTGATGGATGCAGGTCAGTGGTGGCAACTCAGACATATAATCCAGGTAGTCTCTGGTCAAGTTTAATGTGATACCAGGAGAGAATTTAGAATTCCTGGGAGATAAACTGGTCGCATAGAAGCTTAGATAATTATTCTTTTCATTTCTGTTATAATAATAGCTGACACTTAACAAATGTTTACCATGTGCTAGTATCAGGTGAAACTCTCATGTAGTTATTTTATTTTAATTCTCATAACAACCTGTAAGCTAGGCATTGTGTTTAGCCTAATTTAACAAAGGGAGAAACTGAGGCTTTATAAAGTTAATTAACTTACTCAAGGCAATACAGTTAAGGCACAGAAGCAACTGCCATTAGGTTTATGATCTGAAACTCTTTTAGAAGCTAGCAGTTTGGGTATTTGTGTGTACGTACATGTGTCTGTGTGTATGTGTATGCCCGTGTGTGTATGCGTGTGTGGTGTGTGTGTGCATGTGTGTGTGAGAAACCCCATCCAGCCAACAGTACACTGACAGTCCCCTTGGATTGCCAGTGGTGTCCTATTTTGACCTTTGAGTTAGAACCTTTCCCACCTTATTCTTGACCTCTCCCCTACACCCAGTTAGCCATCCAGAGCTCAGGGGTGAGGCAGGGACAATAAAGGCATAAATATGGACAGAAAATGTGGTGAGAGACGGCAACGGGCACTTCGCTTCAGTGCTGAGTGCCGCACTGGAGAGCTGGTGTTTTGTCTGCAGGAAGTGACTGCCACTCAGGGACAGCTTGCCCAGCACAGTGCAGACTCAGACCTGCTGTCTCAGCGTCATTATTAACAGCCTCCCCTTTCACTTTCAAAGGTGTCTCCCACTGAAAAATGAATTATGTTGTCACCTGCCACCATTCACCTTCTGCTGAGTCTTGTCACGTGAGAATAGCCTCATGTTGCCGGGTCTTAGTAAACCCAGATCCTTGATTTTAAATGGTGCCAACTATTCATATGTGGAAAACTCCTCATAGGCCAAAGCTGCAGGGGTCAGGGGGGACAAAAAATGTGAGTTGGATTCAGCCCCAGGACTGTCAGTTTATAACATCTGATGTCCAGATACAGCAAAAGTAAGAAATTCACCAAGAGGGAAGGAGAGGTGGGCCTGGAATCTTTAAGTCACTGAGGCTGTTCCCTGAACAGCTTCTCTTGAGATTAAAGAGATTATAGGACTTTTCTCAGACAGCTACAACCTCACATTGCTGCCCTGGAAGGAACTGTCCTATTGCTGTTGGGAGGGGAATTTGTATCAGGCAAGAACTCAGTAGTCGGAGAAAGAAAATATATTGAGAATTTTTAAGCAGGTAAATGAGGTTTCTCTCTGTCTCTTTGTTTCTTGAGTTATCTTTGTAATCAAAATACTTTTGGGGTCTCTGGAAATTATTCATGCTATGAGAAATAGGATTTGTACTTTTTGTTAACTTTTCTTTTTAATTTGGAGAGACTCAAATCTTACTCCATCCCCGCCTGTTACATTTTATTCCTGAAGACTTACTTACAGAAATACTTCATTTTTAACTCCTGAGTAACTAGAAATCCTTACTTCTGCACTGTGTGTAGCTTCCTTAAAAGTATTTAAACTGCCGAACCAGATTGCGTTAGAATGGCAAGCTGAATCCATGTCACATCCCAAAATAATAGAGTTTTTCTTGATTTGGTATATAATACTGTCAAAGTTCAAAACAAATCCTAAAAATAGTTGTGTGAAGGTTTAGATATGAAAATAATGGAATCGGAAGCCAGAAAAATCTCAAGGCTTTATGCATGATTTTTTCCCCCACAAATAGAAACCGTGTACAATTTGAGAGAAGAGAATAGACAACTCCGGAAGGCACACCAGGACATGCATACACAGCTCCAAGACGTCAAGGTAAAACAAAACCTGGCATTTGACTGCTTAGTATTGCCCTGCTTTACTTTGTAGAATAGTTTTACGAGTCATTCCCTAATTGACCTCCATTACAAACCCACATTGTTATTTTGGGCTTTGCATAAACCTGGAGTGTGCCCGCTACTTTTACCGCATCTGTGTTAGAAGCTAAAAGATGGTCTGAAAATCCAAACATTTTCATTAGTACCAAAGTGATTCTTTGGCTAGATGGTTGGATTTTAATAAGCTTTTTATTTACAAAGGTTTATTAATAATGAAGTATTTGTTCCTTTAGTTTTGATTTCATTGTAAGGGATTATGATATTTAGAAAGCTCGTTTTAGGTTTCAGAATACTACTTTTATCATATTCTCTCTACAATGATTTTTACACTTAGCAAGTGCTTCAAGAACAGCGAACAAGCAGGCAAGCAAACTGCGTTTGGGTGCTCATACCACTGTCAGCCGAAGAAGAATCTGTCTTAGAATGTTAAATCTGAACATGTAAAATTCTTTTTTGTGTAGCAACAGCATAAGAATTTACTCTCCGAGCATGAACAACTTGTAGTGACTTTGGAAGACCACAAGAGTGCGCTAGCTGCTGCACAGGTTAGAAGGGTAGCAGCCTCTATGGTTTCTCATAACAATCTGCTTAACATTTCCAAATTTCTTTATGCATGTAGTCTCTTACAAGCCAGTCTGCAGTGAGTTCTTAGGACAGAGCTCTCCTGATCCTGAGGATCATGCATGCTTTCAAAATTCAATCAAGAGACTATAAAATAAGGTTTTGATTATTTTTTTGCACTGGTAGTGTGGTACCCATGACCGTCTGTCTATACCCTCCACCAGCCCCTACATGCAATGGTCAAATGCTTGTTTAAATCACAGATATTAGGGGTGCCTGGGTGGCTCAGTGGGTTAAGCCGCTGCCTTCGGCTCAGGTCATGATCCCAGGTCCTGGGTTCAAGCCCCACATCGGGCTTTCTGCTCAGCAGGGAGCCTGCTTCCTCCTCTCTCTCTGCCTGCCTCTCTGCCTACTTGTGATTTCTCTCTGTCAAATAAATAAATAAAATCTTTAAAAAAAAAATCACAGATATTAATCCATATATATGGTCTTCTACCACTTTCTGACCTGTGGTGATTCTTATGGGATCTATAGGATGTTATGATGCTAGCTACCAAACAAATTATTGTCAGACTTTTCTTCCATCCCTCCCTCCCTTGCTTCCGTATCCCAACCTACACACACTCTTTTTAGGACTAGCCTTATGTGTTCTTGGCCAAATTACAGAAAATAAGAGATCTCATGTCAGTGGAGAAGGGAAAATGAGTCGTAAATTCCGTTTTTCAAAGCCTAGAACACTCCCTGGCACAGAGCAGGCCCTCAGGAGTTATTTATTGAATGTACAAATGAACGATACCATACTGTGTTTTACAGCTTTCTAGAAGAAGTAAACAAACAGGAATGGCTAGCTTAGTCACTAGGTTTGTACTTTTTTTCAGTTGGAGGAATTAAGAGGAAAACCAGCTATCTGTCTTATCGGGAGACTATGTGTAATTTTTTTGTCTTTGTAAAATTATAAAAAGTAGAACACGCTGGGCCCTGACCCATCTCATAGACTGTGTTCGTGGGACTCCTTTTCAAGGTAGCCATTGAGTATCCCTATGAAACTCTAGCTGTGTGGTAATTTTTTACAGGTGTACAAATTAATTGTCTTTAAGAGATCATTTCATTTAAAACCTTATTTATAAAATTTTTACCAAATATTATTTTATTTGAGGCTGTTTTTCATGCTGAAAAATGCGACAAACCAATTTGAATATTCTGTGTGCTGTCATGGCCTCAAATATTAGACTAAGCAACAGTATGAAAATCCAGAGAAATGTAAGTAAAATAGTGCATTTAATGACCAAAACCAAATTCCGTAGTAAGCACACTGGCAGTTTTACGGACAGGATTTTGCAATAGGAAAAGATTTTATTAATGTAACTTATGTGTAGTATTCTATTTCTTTAAAAATATTTTCTGCTTCTTTGAGAAGGGGCTCAAGTTGGCCTGCCTACCACCCCCTTTAAATCATTCTGCCAGAACTAGGTGTAGTACTTAATAGTCCCACCTCAGATCCCCGTATTAATACTTTTCCCTGGATCTCCTTAGAAAAGAAATGCTGCTTCCAGTGTCTACATTTCTGATGTAAATCATCTTATGAGATTGTGACTTGACATCCTGATTTTTTTTAAAGATTTATTTATTTATTTGAGAGAGAATGAGAGAGTGCGCATGCATGGCGGAAGGGGGAGAGGGAGAGAGACAATCTCTAGCAGACTCTGAGCTGAGCACAGAGCCTGACGTGGGGCACAACCTCATGACCCCGAGATCGTGACCTGAGCCGAAACTAGGAGTTGGATGTTCAACTGACTGAGCCACCCAGGTGCCTGACAACCCAATTTATAAGTGTAGTTGAGTGAGGGGACAGCAAGAACAGAATACAGGGATGCCTGGGTGGCTCAGTTGGTTAAGCATCTGCCTTCAACTTAGGTTATGATCCCAAGGTTCTCAGATCGAGCCCTGCATCTGGATCCTTGCTCCCGGAGGAGCCTGCTTCTCCCTCTGCCTGCCCCTTCCCTTGCTTGTGCTCTCTCTCTGACAAATAAATAAAATCTTAAAGAAAAAAAAAAAAGAATACAATTTGAGTTTATAGTGTGTCAGGGATCATCATAAGAACTTTTTATACAGAATTTTATTTAATGTTCACAGTCTACTGAGTTATATTATATATTGTGTCCTTTTTATAACTAAATAAAAGGAGGTCGAGGGGAAATAAAATAGCTGGCCCAAGATCAGCGACCAGAACGGAGCTTAGAGTTTAAGTCCTCTTGACATCACGGCCATGTGTACCTCTTCAGTTGGTGTTTTTGGAGACTTTCCTGCATCACAGTTACCTGTGTAACTGTGTGGACTTGCCCCACACCTACTGAGTGATCGTTTCTAGGGTGGGGGCTGAGGAGATTGCACTTTTAACACGATCCTTCTGGGATTCTCAGGGCACACTGATATTGGAGTACTGCAGCATAACTGCTTTCAAATATATATCTAGGAGGAGGAGAAAGAAGAAATATTTCTTAAAAGTATCACTATGTGGATGTCTTTTTTAAAAAATTTTCTTTGACCACCAAAGTTGGTTTGCAGATGTTTTGATAGATTTCTGGGATAAGGGCCATTATTAGCCATATGGCATACCTTTATACAAACTGCAAGGATGAATGCCTCTGAGACAGATTTAGCAAGAAAACTACTGCACCTTTGTGTGAATTGGATAAAAAAGTGCCCCCCCCCTTTGCTGGGGTGGAAGAGTGCACGACTGGGGCGGTGGGAGTACCAGCTGAATTCTAGCTTCCACTCACCACTCTGCTGTGCCCATTGGCTGGGAAACTTGTCCAGAAGAGATTTCTGTGTTTTTCGTATGTGTTTATGTAGGTGTGTCTTTACACACACAGCATTTCTGTTTTAGGATAACAGTGTTGGTGCATATGATGAGCTAAGTATGAGCAATGTCTATTGATTTTCTTAGTTAAGGTATTTGATTTTTTTTTTCTGTCTTTCTAGCTCCTTGTACTAAAGATATTGTGCATGCACACACACATACATACCACCACCGCACAGACACACCTGGATGAGTTAATTTTACTTCAATACTTACATCAGTGGCTTTATCACCTGAGAAGAAAGGAGGTTCACAATGGAGGAATAAAAATCTAGGCTCGTTTCATACCAATGCTGTTGCTTTCCTAAATCTGCAGAACACAATACCAGAAGCGTTCTGGAAAGTTAGGGAACCCTATTCGAGCACAGATTGATGGGGGGTTGAGGGCCTGAGTGGTTTTATAAATAAATAACTAAATATACATAAAGATTTACTTAGTTACTTATTTTAAACTTGTGATTCCTTTTCACTGAAAAACGTTACTCAGACCATATTGGTAAAAGATACCTGCACTTGTATTTATATAATTATGTGAATTTTTGAACAGATTTTTTTAATGCTATAAAACTGACGGCAAACTATCTTTTAATGATATTTATACCAGAAAGTTATTTATAAAAATTCTGACTGTTTAACATAGCATGAAAAACTAACATCTGTCTTAGATCTTTTTTTTCCCTCCGTTCCCTTTATATCTAATTCTCATTTGCATGTGCTTAAAAATGGTTAAGCGTGTCCAAGTGAGAATAGCTAATGCATGGAAATAATGTGCATCTTTTTCCTAACTTGTTCTTGGGTATAATATTTTAGACTTGTCTTCCAGTGAACCCTAATGTCCATTCATGAACGATATCTCTTTCCCTCCTCAAATTGTACAATTGCGTCCAATTGTGCAATTTACACACAGACACAAGTTGCAGAATATAAACAGTTGAGAGATACTCTGAATAGGATTCCAAGCCTTCGAAACCCAGAGCAAGCAGAGCAGCAGAATGTTACCCAGGTGACACATTCTCCACAAGGTGACAACACAGTGAGGGAGAACGCAGCCGGGGAGCCACAGGAGGTAAGAGGCATGAACCGGTATTCTGTGATGGGGTCACGTTCCCTGTCAAGCTGTCATCAGATGAACTGCTCTAAATATTGCCAACTCTTCCTTCAGAACAGTGGTTCTCAGATTTCGGCGTTTATCAGAATCCCCAGCAGAGCTGTTAGAACGCAGAGAGTTGGGCTCTAGCCCAGAATTTCCAGTTCAGTTATTTTGGGATGAAGCCTGAAGATTTCCATTTCTAACTGATTCAGCTGGTCTGGGGAGGACAATCAGAGCTACTGCTACAGTATTTTCTGGGAAAGACTTCACTGGTTTATTTGTTCATGTGGGTTTATTTATTTTTTTTTTTGAAGGGGCTGTTGTGTCTGAATTTTTAAATTTTCTTTTTGTTCCTGTTGTTTGGTTTTTTGGGGGGTAGAGTAAGAAGATTAAATGATCATGAGGCTGTTCTATAAAAGCCCACTCAAGAATTAAAAGTTGGTAGTATAGTTGAACTTGGTGCAGTGCTAGGTCCACACAGAACAAGCCAAAAATTGTATTTAAGTGGCTTTTATAAAACTGTCAAAGATATGGTGCTAGTCTCTTAATCCACTTTTTTTTTGTTTGTTTGTTATTCCTGCTTTCATAAAAGTTGAGCCTTGCTTAAGAGTGTCTTCTAAGTGGGACATCAAAAGTAGGGTCACCCCTGTCCTCAATTCTAAAGAAGTTGTTGTTTTAATCACATGCGTAATACAAATGACAAATATGGCTATCTTTCTCCTGGAGAAAGTTGTTTTTAACAACGAATGTTTGAGAAGCTGTGTCCTGAGTTACCATCTTATGGGAATAATTAAGTCTCTACAAGTGGACTTCATAGAAGTCTTCAGTCTGGCAGAGCACTCCTTCACAGGCAAGACCGTTTCTGTCTTCATGGATCCTTCCTTGTTACTATTAGGAAAACATGACCAGATCCCTGGCCTGGGAATTGGTTCTATTCCCTGTCTGAGTCTGACTACCCATTTACTGAATTAATTAATCTTTTAATGACTTAGACCTTTAGTTTTTCATCTGTGAGGTGGAGATAGTAGTTATCTTCTATAACCTTTCTCACGGTAATGCTGTGGAGATAAATGGCAGGTATTTGAAAGCACTTAAGGCCCTTTGGAGAAATATTTCATATAAAGACAGAGCAGTATTATGTCAAACCTGACAGGTGTGTAAGGATGTTGTTAAGACATACATCTCCAGAAGTTGTCCTCAGATGTCTGAGAGAGGAATTTTCTTCCTCCATTTATTTTTCATTCGTTCTTTCATTCATTTATTCATTCCAATTTCTCAGTTACAGTTCTGCTAATTTAAGAGGGCTTCACATTTATTGCAATTTGGAGGAACAATCTGACCAAAAATTTTTTCCAATGATAAGGTTGCAGTGGGGGAAAGAGTGATAAATTTTCTTATGATATTATGTCATCTTTTTTTTTACCCCTCTTTTCTAATCAATGAAGGTCACATGGTAATCTCTGAAACTTCAAATCCAGGAAAACCAATTTAAACCAGAAGAGGAGTTCTCTGTAAAAAGACATGTCTTATGTTGAATTTTATGTGTTAACAATACAGAATATTTACCAAGGATTTCCTCTAATTTGAATAAATACGACCCTAATATGTTTTTAAAAATATTTTATTGTATCTGGCTTAATGGGCACTATTTTTAGCTAACATGGATGCCTATTAGTAATGGCATTCTTTTTTCTGGGTCAGTAGGAAATAAACCCAACTCATCATCAATTTGATATTATCCTTCTCTTTTCAAATCATATTTTTTTAAAGTTCCATTCATTTAAGTGAGCTCTCGACCCCTCCTGCACCTGTGGGGCTTGAACTCATAACCTGGACATGAAGTCGTATACTCGTGTGACTGAGCCAGCCCAGTGTCCCCCTTTCCAAATCCTTATTGAAAACAAAATTTACATTGAAGAAAATTACATAAACTCTTCATCACTTGAAGGTTGAGGGGTTTTTCCTTTTTGTCTTAAGGGAAAACAGAAGTTAGATGGCTTTCCCTACTAAGATGTGGTCACATACAGGCTTTACTCTTGGGTTACGTACTGTGTTATTCCCGGGATGAAATCGTGCTTATGTTATCTCTATTTTATAGGTGAGATTACAGAGTGAGAAGAGTTAAATGACTCCACTGCAGCCATACTTTTCAGTCAGGACTGTATTTCTAGGCTCCAGGATTTTGCTTATGTTGTAACCCATAGACATGGTAATAAAGAGCTTTTATCGCTGCTTTCAAAATTGAAGAGTGTTATTTCCAGTGATGTGCTTGGCCTAGGTGTCTCGAAATAGTGACGGGTGGCAGACGCATGAAGCAGTTCCTCGAAGAACGGAAGAAACAAAACTTGACCCTCCCACCCAAAAGAAGGCAGAGTTTCAGGCTCCAGCAGAGCTGAAGCCCCGCGGAGCCGAAGCCAGAGAGCCAGAGGAGCGGCAGGTGGAAGAGGAGCACAGAAGGGCCCTGGAGGAGGAAGCGATGGAGCAGGTCGGGCAGGCCGAGCGTCTGGAGGAGGAGCACGACCCGTCCCCTGAGGAACAGGATCGGGAGTGGAGGGAACAGCATGAGCCTGGAGAGGAAGCCAACCTTCTGGGAGGGCATGCTCCTGCCCAGGTACAGGGTCATCTGCTTCCCGTCCACCAGGGTTATGTTTTGGTGGCTGGGACAGGGAGCATGGCTTTGCTTTTAAATATTGAAAAAGCCTCCCCAGAGCTGACATCCTCTCAGACAAAATCTGAGTGAGTTCACTAAATGTTACATGCTCCTAGCATAGCCGATCAGGTAGCTCAGAAAGATGCCTGGGGGAAGAGAGGGCAGTTGGTGAGTGTATTTTCTTTGTCAGTACCCTCACACGGGAGTCCTTGCTGCCCTCCTTTGAGCAGTGAGAGGAGAGAGGAGTGCCTGACTGGGCACTTCCCGGCGCTCAAGTCCCATGGGCGTTGTGAGGCTGAGAAAGGTCTCATTTTCTATGATCAAAAGTCTACTTCTCCCCGTTCGTTTACTATCAAATGGTAGGTTGGCTTTTGCACATTCATCTTCAAGGTGGTTATTAAGTTGTCACAAGGCTGATCTTATCACTTAAGGATGCCCCACTGGGGGAGGATGTTTACCCAGTCTCTGCTCAGGCTCCCCCTGCAGAGCACTTCCTTCTCACAGAAATATGGTTTTTTCCCTTTAAAAAATCCAGTATATTAGAAATCATTCTTGAAAAGAACTTGAAGCAGCACTGAACGAAGAGAGGTATCTTTCTTCCGCTCTCTGTCCACAGATAACCTGACAGCGGGCTACTTGGCCTTTACACAGATGCTGATCCCCTTTTACTTATGACTCTGAAGTTGTGTTTGCCCACAGACTTTCTAAGACTTCAAGCTGGTTGAGGCTTTGGGCTGAGTAGATGCAAAGGCCTCGACTGCTTTTCTATATTGTTGCCAACTTAGCATGGAGAAGCCTCTCCCTTTCTTGTGTCCCTCATAGCTTTCTTCAAAAGCAACCCCCACCGTGGGTTTGATTTCCCTTACCCATGTACCTTCTTTCTGTTGGTGAAAGTCGTGTGTGCTTATGTTGGTTGGGACAGGGGGTGGTGGAGGAGAGAGTGACGGGTAGTTCGGTGGGCAGCAGAGTTTAAGAATTCCTGTATCTGTTTTTCCTTTCATTGAAAGGTCTTATGTTCTCACCTATTCTCTTTTTCTTTGAAGAAATCAGTTCTCTGCCTCTCGACCTTTACCTGAAATTTGGCTGGCTTGCTTCCTCCCCCCCCCCCCCCCCCCCCCGCCCCCGCTATGGTTAACCCGAGACTGCTTGTGCATTCCTAGAATTAATTGGCATCCCTGCATCTTAAACTCTTCGTGGAAAAGCCTTAGCCACAGCTTCAGCTCACAAATGCCCCAGTTACTGTGAGGTCACCCAAGTGCCCACTTATGCCAGAGCCTTTCGAACCTAACATTTAATGAAGGTCCAAAACTGATTTTGTCTGTGATGCCCTCTTCCACGTGAGAGAGAGCACATGGAAAATCTGCCAGAATGCCAGCAAATCAGGGAGATCCGATGCTAAAAGAAGCCGAGGGTGCCTCAGAGGGTTGGGAAGTAGGCGTTCTGGCTCTGGGGGACCTTGGGGTCAGGGTGTAATCACGGTGCACCTGACAGGGATTAATTCAACAAGCCAGCCCTGCCCCCTGACTTTGTCGCGAAGAACAGAGGACGAGAGAATCCAGAGGTCCCGACTGTTCTTGCTCAGCACCTGCTTGTTGTGGCACAGGTCTATCCGTCGGCCAAGCCGGTGGGCAGAATCCGGTCACCGTATGAGGAGCAGCTGGAACAGCAGCAAGTGGCGGCGCGGCGGGCGGAGGAGGCGCAGCCGCCAAGGGAGCACCAGGAGGCGCTGCACCAGCCGCGGCTGCAGGGACCCTTGTGGAGGCAGCGGCAACGGCAGCCCCAGCAGCAGCTTCTGGCCCGAGAGGTGGCCCGGCACAGGCCGGCCAGCCCCGAGGAGGAGGGGCGGGTGCAGCCCTCCGAACAGCTCCGGTAGCCTCCTCCTGATGGGTGCTCAGAGCCCCTCTTCTTGTTCTCCTTATTTTTATTTGTTTATTTATTTTTAAAGATTTTACTTATTTATTGGAGAGAAAGAGCACGAGTGAGAGAGGAGGGCATGAGCCGGGAAAGGGCGGGCGGAGGGAGAAGCAGACTCCGCGCTGAGACGGGAGCCCGTGGCGGGACTCGACTCCAGTACCCCCGGACCATGGCCTCCACCGAAGGCATGCGCTTAACTGAGCCACCCAGGGGCCCTGCGCCTCTTGTCCTTGTTCATATAAGCAGATGGCAAACAGCTTTGTTAACAACCATGACCTTGCGCGTCTCCTATGGCTGGGGCGGAACAGCCGCTTGAGAATTAAATTTCTAAATACTTAATTTTTAAGATAATCAACATTTTTAACCCCTAATTAAAAATGTTAGGGCTCCAAGCTTAGTTTAGGCCTCAAAATAACCTGGCAGGTTTGGGGCTAACTTTATTTTACTTTATCACTTGAAAGGCATTTTCTCTCTTTTAAAGTACTCTTTGAAATTGTGTCTGAAATCTTTATGAAACCTAATAGCACAAAGTTTACAAAAAATTTGTTTATGACTTTTTAAAAAATGTTGGAAACTTTGTTTATTGCTACCTTTAAATATAAATGATGTATGGCCAGTTGTGCCACTTAATCTGTCCCTGAATTGATGCTGTTTGTGTCCCTTCCAGGCAGCAAGCTCGTTATGATGCTGTGGATCATGATATTGTTCAGGGAGCCGAGGACCAGGGCATCCAAGAAGAGGAAGGAGGTGGTGAGACTTCTTAGATGATGGATGTGTTAATAAGATTACTTAGTAACATGTGATATCCACTCAGAGTCATGTGCACATCTGAGTACACACAAAGGACGTCTGTGTACTGTGCATATTTTGCTGTTGTTGCTGTTAGGTTTTTGGTAATCCTCCCAGACAGTGCATGCCGGTGGTCCAGACAGCTCGAGATCATCTCTTTCCTTTCTGATGTTTTTCTCGTCACTTAAGCTTCTTGTATATTGAAATATTATTTTTGATACATTATCATTGGGCTGTTATACTCTGGGAAGTGACTCCATTTTCACCTTACCTTGGAAGCCTTTGGATCATTGCCTTTAAAACTTTTTCAGATTAAGGCAGTAGTAGCTTCCACTTGTGGTGAGCATCTCCTATGTAATTTATCAAATATCACTTACTATATAATAGAACTAGAAAGTAACAGTCTCTCTGGCAACTTTAACCCTCAGATATGTATCCTTTCTTAAAGAATCTAAAAAAGAAGGTGATTACCCAAACTCCCTCTATAGCCTGCTCTGAAATTTTATAGCCCTTCTAGTCATGAAATTGTTTTCCTTATGTCCCCCTGTACAGCACTTTAAGCTTTTTTGTTCCATTATCAGTAAGAGGAGAGAACAGTTTGTTCTCTTATTTATTTAATGAATCTCTTGGTGCACTTGAAACCTGATGGTAAGTTACCTTGCATCCCTATTTCCTATAAGCTAAATACTCTCCATGTACTTAACCTTTCCTCTTACATCTTACTTAAAAAGTTGTTTGTTCTTCTCTTTGTATGCTCTTATCTAAATTCCCTTTATGGAAATAATTTTTTCCAAAAGGAGTGAAGAAATGTCTATGCAAGCTGAAATGTGAGCTGTGTCTGTGGGGCGGCAGCCCTCAGCACTGCCATATCAGACGACACGGGGTGGGCTGGCTTTGATCTGAGCTCTGCAGATGGGGCTGTTCTTTCTTTCATTTCCTGAGACGTTATCAGTTTCTTCTTTGGTACCTTGCTGCTTCCTCTGATATTACCGAAAGTTAGCTGATAATTTTGGCAGTGTCCAGTTGACTGGGCTTTCTTTTATTGTAAAAGTTTTGGTTATTGTTTTCTGCATAATAAGGGGGAGAATGCAGCTTATGTTACAAACACTGGTTTGAGAAGGTAAGAATGGTGTCACTCACCCACGCTGTGTCCTTAGACACATGGTCTGGGAAAGGGACATAGTTTTATTCAGAAAAGCTGAGATGTATGCCATATGGTGAATTAATCTCTCTGGAGGAGAGATTGGGTGAAATGGTCTGGAGGAAAGCCCACCAGTGGCTTTTCTTTGAGTGAAAGGGCAAGATCCTGTCTGATTCATCCACACTGATGTTAGTTCCTTCAATTTGCTAGCCTATGAGAGAGACAACCAGCACCAAGATGAGGCAGAAGAAGACCCAGAGAATGGACATGAGCTTCAAGATCAGGGGCCCCATGAAACCGACCCAGAATCTGAGGCAGATGTAAGTGTCCTTTCTGTTGGTCATGACACTTGGAAACCCCCGGGGTTGGGGTGGGGCAGAGAGAACTTGAAGGTTTGCCTGACACCATGCCTCTGGCTCGAGCCCTGGCTCCAGATGTGTCTGTTATTTCGTCAGTGCAGAAGGAAGGGGACTTGTGTAATGGCATCAACAATGTTGTTAACTGTAAACTGGGGTACGTGTGGGTGATGAGACTGGTTCAAAAGTTCTGGGAAAACATAGAAGGACTTTCCCTCTGCGAACTTCTAGATTAATAAAATTAAAACTGAGAAAAATGAAATTGAGAGGTATTGAAATATGTAATAATTTTGAAAGATGGCGGGGACGGGGACAAGTGTGGGAGTCAGAGAACCAGGGAAAGGAAATGGACCATCATGGAGCCTGTTGAATAGTCTGATAGAGTGTTCTGTATGTCTTGTGACTCTCATCTCCCAGTAGTCAGGGGCCATTTTCATCAATACATGGGTGGATAAGGATGTGTGGCTTGAGAAGTAAAAGAAAAATCTGCTCAGGTGCCAAGGTGCTATAGAAAAATTAGAATATAAATTGGTAGAGACCTACTAACTGGGAATGTTCTTTGTGTTTACCAAGAAAGGACCCAGCCTCTCAATTCATAGCTGTGTGGCCCTGAGCCCGAGGCAAGCAAGGCTCCATGGGGCATGTTCTTGTGCAGACGTGTAAATGAGTTCTACGACTTACTTCAGCTCTCTTGTCTCTTGCTAGTAAATCAACCACCATGTTTATGAAATTCAGTCTGTGCTTTCATATGGGTTCTATTTGTATGGGAAGGAGGATCCATATCCTTCCTTGAGAATCATAGAAGGAAGTCTTCCTGATAGCTACCTGAAGCCCCTTGCATGGAAATGGCTTTTCTGCTTATGCAGGGATGTGACAGATACATTTGCCTGTGGCCCCTGGATCAGCACTTGGGAGAGGATGCTCAGGAAAGAGCAGGAGCTCCAGACAGCAGGAGAGCAAGAAGGAGCTAGAGACTGTGAAAGGGCAAAGAGTTTCTTGCAAGAGGAGCAAGGAAGCAGGTGTGCGCCTGACAGGGATGGGGGGCAGCAAAAGGATGCCTGTTCCAGTCACCCCCCTCTGGGAGGTGCTGTGTACATTGAGTACTTGATTGTGTAACCCTTTACTCTCCCATTAGTGATTTTCATGTTCTGGATGACACACTGATGGCTTTCCTCCCCTTCCTTCTTTCAGTGAAAATTGTTAGCCTACTTGTCTCTCTCTTTGTCTCATCTGTTTTTTTTAATTAAAAAATTTTTGCCCAGCTTCATTGAATCATAACTGATTGATAACTGATCGTCTGTTTTATTTGAATGTAACAACTGTGCCTATTAAACTTGCTACTTGGTTAGAGTTGGACCCAGGGTGTACATTTCATGGGTTTTTGCAAAAGCTTCCTGTACTTTTTTTCTGAAGAGAATGTGTTACATAATTTCCACACAAATTTGTTGGTAATGCACAGAAAGAAATCTAACGAGATTGTGGGGTAATTGGCGTTGTGCAAAGGTGTTGATTTGTCACTCTGGATTCCCAAGAAGAGCGTCATCTGCACTGGTGTGAAGTGTACAAGCAGGGGTGTGCACATCATAGATCAGCTAAGACAGCGGTGTGAACCCTTGACTGCGTTCAAGGCCTGGAGTAAATTGGAGTCGAGTCCTGTTGTCTGGAGAACAGGAATAGAGACCAAATCTCATTCTGAGGCCTCATGTATTAGAAGCCTTTGCTGCTTCCCTTAAGTGTTCTGTTGGTGACCCTGGAGGCATCGGGAAGCTCCTGTAAGCATTACCGTCTGCCCAGCTTAGGCTTTAAACTCTGATTCTTTATGAAGACGTGGATTATTTTGAAAGGTGATTTGGGAGTTTGAGTGGAAAATAGAGATAAATCTCAAGTTGATCATGTGAAGGGCATTTGTTGAACATGGTCACTGAGAGCTGCCAGAGAAGGAGTTGGGGGAGAGGTTTTTCATGATACACTGCCAGAGACTGGGTTAGCCTGTTCTTGTCTCCTTTAGAGCCCATTTCTTAGGTCCTTTCTGGTGGCACCTTCTCGCTCTTCAAGGGCTGTCCACCCACTTACCATGAAAAATCCCTGGTAGAAGAAAGTTTGCCTGTATAAAAATCAGCATACTCATGGAAGAAGTTACAATTTGCCTATCTAAATCTCTCATTTTAATGATCTCTCCTAGTTGGTCTTTTAGCTTTTTTCTTTTCTTTTTTTAGATTTTATTTATTTATTTGACAGAGAGACAGTGAGGTGGGCATGAGCGGGTGAGCTCTTGCAAGCACATAGCAGGGGGTGTGGAAAAAGGAGAAGCAGGCTCCCCACTGAGGAGGGGGTCTGACGCGGGGCTCGATCCTCGGACCCCATGATCATGACCTGAGCCGAAGGCAGTCATTTAACCACCTGAGCCAACCAGGCGCCCTGTCTTGTAGCTTTTATTAACTGTTTTTCTTGTTATCTATTTAGTTATGCTCACATTTCTTGTGGTAGAATTCGGAGGACCCTTTTGGAATCACTTGCAGAAAACAAGTGTTGTTTGTACAGCATTCTCATTCATTCAGCCTGACGAATAATGCAAGGAGTTTTCTCTTGACAGTGGGATGTGTACTTGTGAGTCTTGGCAAGGATAGATCTGAACATTCCGGTGGAGGACGACTTCATTTTCTGCCAGTATGTGGCCTTTCAAATGAAATTAAATTTGATCCTGGATTTTGAAGTAGTGGTTGCTTTTTATTCAAATTTTGCAGAGGGCTGCTGTAGAGGATATAAACCCAGCAGATGACCCTAATAATCAAGGTGAAGATGAATTTGAGGAAGCCGAGCAAGTGAGGGAAGAAAATTTGCCAGATGAAAATGAAGATCCAAAACAAAGTAATCAAAAGCAAGAGAATGCCGAGATGGAGGAACATTTGGTGGTAAGCAGACGCTAGTACAGAGGTGGTTCTAACCTGGGTGTCTTATTAACTGCCTAGGTCTTGGCAAAGGGTCAGTCTAATGCATGCTGATGGAAGGTTTGCTTCTTTGGTTGGGTTTTAGGCCATTATGTGAAACAATATATCCATACTCAGAGAGAGTAACACGCCTCCTAGGTTTTGTTTTCGGAAGGGTTATTCATCATTTTCTGACCACTGATGCATTAAAAGTACATTTTTTATGGCAGTAAGCTTGCTCTTTGTCCCAGCGTACTATGAAACACATCTCCAATGTTCAGTAACCTGAGCTTCCCCTTTTGTTTCAACAGATGGCAGGAAACCCAGACCAGCAGGAGGATAATGTTGACGAGCAGTACCAGGAAGAGGGAGAGGAGGAGGTAGGGAGGCGGAGTGCAGGAAACTGGTCAGGATGCTTGGTGTATCACACTCCCCTTACGTCACGGCATGGGCTTTGACACACCTTCTGTAGACACCTTCAGAAAGACAGAGGTGGGAGGAGAAAAGGTGCTTTCAAGAAGAAATGGACCGTGGAAGTAGAGACGTTTGGTTAGGAGGCAACCAAAACAGGGTCATAGAATCCTTCCTCCTGGTTCTCACTAGAAATTTTGAAATGAAAGAAGACATGTGGCCTTCTAGGAATGGTGGACCTAGGTCTGTCTGTTTTTTGTAAGAAATATTTTCTCCTGTTTCTTTCCCCCATAAAAGAGAGAACAACAAAGCTTTGCCTGTTGAGGGGTTCTGGAGTGACCCCTGTAACTTGTAGACATTGCCACAGTTCTCCCTCAAGAGGGTACCTCCCAGTATCTGTCAGAATACAGTTAACACCCTCCAAAAGAGTTTTAAGTGTCTACTTTTTGCCTCTTCCGTCCTAGGAATTTAATGTCATAATGAAATTTGATGATAAAGGAAGGGAAAAGTATGTAAGAAGCTCAGCTGAATAAAAAGCATTTGGGTAGAATTTTTTTTTTTTTTTTAAAATTTTTTTTTGAGAGAGAGAGAGAGTGAGCATGGGGTGGGGAGGAGCAGAGGGAGGGAGAGAGGGAATCTCAAACAGACTCCATGTGAGCACATAGCCTGACACAACCTGAGATCATGACCTGAACCAAAATCTAAGAGATGCTTTAACCAGCTGCGCCACCTAGGCGTCCCATGGGTGGAATTTCTTTCTTTCTTCTTTTTTTAAAAGATTTTATTTATTTATTTGTCAGAAAGAGAGAGAGAGAGCACAAGCAGCAGGAGAGCCAGGCAGAGGGAGAAGCAGACTCCTGCTGAGCAATGGGCCCAATGTGAGACTCGATCCCGGAACCCTGGGATCATGACCTGAGCCGAAGGCAGACACTTAACCAACTGAGCCACTCAGGTGTTCCTCCATGGGTGGAATTTCTTAAATTTCATTTTAGTTTCCTTTTTATTGTAAATTTCTGGCAGATGATTGCTGACTAGGTAAAGGGAGCGCCCATCGTGATGGCACGCCTATGTAAGTGAAGGACAAGCACGTCTGGTTGGGGCTGGTTAGTCACAGTGCTCTACTGTATGGACCCCTGAAGCTCCACACCTGGGGACATGCTGTGAATGAGGCACAGGCCTCGACAAGTCCCATGTTGAGTCTCTCTCTCTGGCCCAGGAAAGCTCTGGTTCAGAGGGGTTTCTCAGCCAGGCTTCTTGCCAGGCTTTAGCCCTAAGGGGAACTGTGTGAATGGATGGACAAATGTCAGCCCAGACAGATCCACCCGCCACTGGGGCTCCTGCTCAGAATCCATGTGCTGCTGTACTCGTGTGCATAGTTCCCTCAACTAGCCCTGCTTTTTCATTTTTGTAGTGTTTGTTGTCCACGTCTCAGAGCTAATGTTAAAAAAATTTGTGCTTATACTGGAAAAACAGAAAGGGATGTTGCTCTTTACAGCCATTGGCAACATACAGCTCTACTCATGTGTACTCTGGCTTGATCTTTTTATTCTTTCTCTGTTCTCATCCTGCTGTTCATCCTGATCAAGATCCTGAGCTATGGTATCACAGGAGAGCATTAGAAAAACTAGCAGCCTTGAATATTAAGACATTTGGCAAGAAAAAGGTATTCATCTGGACTTCTCTTATAACAGGATGTCTAGACAAATATTATTCTGTCTCATTATGTTCGATGCCAGATATCTTTGAGGGATTAAAAGAGAGGAGGTTCACCTTGACATTTTTTTTAAATGCAGAAGGGTAAACATAAAATTTTAATCCATATTTACTGATTTTTTTTTTTTTTAACCTTCATGTTATGTCAGTTAAGGTGGAGAGAGCACTCCAGTGATCCAAGCAGGTTCAAGGATAGGGAAAAAAGAAAGAGGAGGGGAAGAGAGTGGTGACAGGCTGGGGTGAAGACTGCTGCTCTTTGTCCCTCGGGTGCTCTGAGCCCACTGGAGCCCTTTTCTCTCCCTGCAGTGGGCCCGGGTCCTGCTTCTCTTTCTCTGGTTTCCTGCTCTGAATTCCTCTCTGGAGTCTCTGCCCCTCTTGCTGACCCCCTCTTGCATAGGCCTGAAGTCTGAGGTCGTGCACCCTCCCATGGAGGAATGCTCTCAGCCTGCCTTTCTCCTTCCCTGGGTGACTCCTCTCTCTGTCCCTGAGGGGCCCTTGCACAGACTGTGGTGCCTTCCTGAGATGGTTAGCTCTTGGATCTTCCCACCTTTTCCCATTGTTCCCAGTTCTTTCCCAGAGGAGGGAGAAGAGTGTTTCCCAAATACCATTTAAGGCTAGTAATAGTCGGAGATGAAGTTCTCACCAGACGGCAGCAAAATGGGAAGGAGAGGAATGCAATATGTGAGAGCCATTTCATGTTTCTAAGTCATGCTTGTGAGACATTTGTGGGATGCTCCAAAAGCCATGAAGTGACGTGTCATCTGTGTCCTCCTTCTCTGCATTGAGCCTCAGAGTACACTGACTACAGGGATGTATGGCCCATTGCTTCCGTTGCTTCCCCTCCCACATCACCTGACTTCCATCAGCATTTGCTCCTAGGAATGAAGTCCATCTTGCCAGGGCCCTCCCTGCTTAGAGGTTCAGCCCGTCAGACTTATGACTTGAGCTCAGAGAGTGGAACCCAAGACAAGTGTGCTTTTTGGAAATCTGCACTATCCCTGCCTTCTTTTAGTGCAATAGTGTTATCCTTCTATGATATAAAAATGATGGTTATGAACAAATGTTCATGGATTATTGTTGGGGACATTCATGTGGGGATCCCATCCCTGTGTTGCTTACTTTCCAGACTTTTTATCTACTGATGAGCAAACAAGACAAAGTATGGCATTGCCAAAAGGTGCTATGGTGCTTAAAAGTGATTTAAATGCTCAAAAAAATATATAAGTTAAATGACTGCTTGAAAACACTCTCAGTGCTCATTTTGTCCAAATATAATCGAACAGAGATGGATCTGTGCACTCGTGGGAGAGCACGCACAGGGTTACTTGGCTACCTTTAGTGGGACTGCCAGCCGGGAGTCACCCTAGCACGGAGCTGGCCAGGCAGCACAGCTCCCCTGTTCACCATGACTCCAAGAGCTGCTGGTGCTGAAGGCATTTCCTTTGTCACATTCCATCCACATCTTTGGATCTTAGCATTCTGATCTACTTCAAGTTCAGCCTTCTGGTTCCTGTCTCATCCCATGACATCTTTGATGTGTAAAGCCAAAGCCCATTTCGGACTCAGTAGATCTGTCTTATTTTGGCGATTAAACTTTGTTACATCACATAGGGACCGTTTCTAAAATGCCTAAAACATTAGATTTCAGTGAATAAAAATGAGTAATGAGGAGCAGTGTTGGGAAATCTCTGACAGAATGTTTGCATCAGCTTTATTAGTGTACTAAAGAGGGTCGAATGTGGAAGACATAATTGGTGTGTCTCCATTATAAAGGAGTAACATTTGGCTTCTGTTATTAGTCTAAGCATATTTGAAAATTAGAAACTCTGTGTATCATTTTGTTCCTTTTCAGTAATGCCTTTTTTAAAAAATAGTCAATGTTCTTTTTTTTTTTTTTAAGATTTTATTTATTTGACTGACCGAGATCACAGGTAGGCAGAGAGGCAGGCGGGGTGTGGGGGGTAGGGGAGCAGACTCCCTGCTGAGCAGAGAGCCCAATGTGGGGCTCAATCCTAGGACCTTGGGATCATGACCCGAGCTGAAGGCAGAGGCTTTAACCCACTGAGCCACCCAGGCGCCCCATCAGTAATGCCTTTTAAAACAAGTTTGCATTACTTTTGTTCCAAACACAAAGAAGATATTACCAGAATAAAAATGTCTATAAGTTTGAAAATTACAAAATTTGCATTTGTGGGTTCCATAAATTAAAGAGTAATTTACGTCAGGGCTTCTTACCTCAGATTCTTTTGACAACCGATAAACAACCCAGATATTCTGTAGTAAATATCCAGGGAAGAGAAGAAAGTATGTATGCAAGGGCATTTATTTCTCTAGTCAGAGACATTCTTAACCCTACACTGCCTGTCACTCAGGCTAGTAGCTCTCAGTCTTTACCATGGCTAAGAATCCCTTTGGAGAGAGTGTGTGAAAGGTACAAACTCCTGGATCGGATTTTACCCTCGGAGATTTTGTTCTTAACCTGTGGTGGGGCCTAGGAATCAGAGTTCCAGGAACATGCTGTTTGGAGAAGCATTCCTGGAACAGCTGGCCACAGGTGGACTCGGGGAAGTCTGAACCTCCTGAAACTTCTGTGTCAAATGATGTGTATCGGTGTCTATTTGCATACATTTGCATTTCTTCCCAAAGTCTTAAAAGGGTCCATGACCCCCCCACACAGAAAATTAAAAATCACTTTTTTTTATCAAACCCTTTTATTTGACAGATAAGAAATTTGACCCTTAGAGAGGTTAGCCAAGTTTCTGAAGATCACATAGCTGGTTATTGCTGGAACCATGATTAGAGCCCATCCAGATCTGATTTTATTTTTATTTTTTATCTTTTTATTTTTTTAAAGATTTTTATTTATTTATTTGACAGACAGAGATCACAAGCAGGCAGAGAGGCAGGCAGAGAGAGAAGGAGGGTAAGCAGACTCCCTGCTGAGCAGAGAGCCCGCTGCGGGGCTTGATCCCAGGACCCTGGGATCATGACCTGAGCTGAAGGCAGAGACTTTAACCCACTGAGCCACCCAGGCACCCCCAGATCTGATTTTAGAGGCTGTCATAATTAAGTATACCAAGGACAGTAACTAAATAATTGATACGGGCAAGTTCTTCTTGATAGAAGTTAGTGAATGCAGGAGTGATGGAATTAGAAAGTCACCATTTTTGTAGCCTCTAATTAAAACAGGTGACTTAAGAGCCAGTCATCAATGGATGACATCACTAGATGAATGGAAGTTGGGGAATTTTATCATGGAGGGTTCAGGCAGTTACCTTCTGAGCTCACCAACCAACTTCAGCCTCACAAAAAATGGGGCAAGTGTTATGTGCTTCCTGATGTGATGAAAATACAAAAATCTGCAGCATCACCTTTGAAAAACTCTTGCTTTGCAAATTGAATCTGAATTCACATAAATCTTTAACTTCCTTTTATAAGAAATGTGAGAGCTGGAGGAATGAATTAAGTGAGATATTAAAGAAGCCAGTGAATCCAGAGTGTGGGTCATTCTACAGGAAAACAAGTCAATAGCATTAAGGAAAAAAGGGGAGCAGAACCGCTGTTAGGTATGGCCTTTGGATGATGATTAGACCAAACCAACTATAAATGGATAGTTTTGGTTTTCTTTTTGTTTTGTTTTTGTTTTTTGATTTTTATTTATTTGACAGAGAGAGAGAGAGAGAGAGAGAGAGAGAGAGAGAGCATGAGTGGGGGAGGGGGGAGGAGTAGGAGCAGAGGGAAAAGCAGGCTCCCTACCGGGCAGGGATCTCAGGACCTGGGATCATGACCTGAGCGGAAGGCAGATACTTAACCCACTGAGCCACCCAGGTGCCTAACATTTTGAAGATAATCAGGAAAATGTTAAGTCGGAACTAGACATTAGATAGTACCATGGAATTATTTATCAGGTGTGATAATGGTGTTGTGGTTATATAAGAAAAATCCATTGTTTTTAGAGATATGTACTGAGATGGGTAAGAATGAAATTACATGAGATCTAGAATTTTTAAGAATAGGTCATCAAAATAAAGAAGAAGAAAGAAAGAATGAACGAACAGTGATAGGTGATGCAAGGGTGGCAGCATTGAGCTAACTTTTGAACCTTGGTTATGGCTATAAGGAGTTCCCTAAATTATTTGCTTTATTTTTATGTGCCGGCAAATGTTCATAATAGAAACAGATGACCTTATTTTTATACAGCCAGCATTTTAGAGCCACAGTTTAAATCCAGGTCTGTCTGAATCTACAGCCTTTGTTAGGATTTGGCAGACTACAGGCCTCAGTCCATTTTGTAAGTCAGGTCTCTTTTGAACATGCCTTTTTGTTTACCTATTGTCCAAGGCTGCTTCTGTACCCCAGCGGTAGGGTTGAGTAGCTGCTCCAGAGACTTTATGGCTGAGCAAGGCTGAATATTTACTAAATCTGGCCTTTTACAAAAAAATTTTGTGGACCCTGATTTATATATACTTTCCCACCACCTTGCAATTTCAAGGCAGTTCCTTCCCAACCCCAGCTAAACCAAGTTTGGTGTTCGCTAGTATATTTTTATTATTAAGGCTGCAGAAGACATAACTTTGTTCACTGAAATTGATGGGGATACTTTAGTTATTTAATGATGTTTCAGTTAGTGAGACTTCGAGTATATATGTAGTCTGAAATTTAGTAATTCAATGTTTTCAACTCAAGGGTTACTATGAGATTGTGTGACAAAGGGCAGAAGAGAGGTTATGGACGACTGTTAAAGAACCTGTAGGTGACACTAGGGTGTCTTCTCTTTAGCTCTCACCACTGGGACGTGTGAGTACAAAAAAAGCCCTATGCCACTGTCCCCAGAATGTATTTATTTAGTTGCATTGTAGTTTAGGGGCTGTGCGTCTGGCTGGCATTGGGCTGATTAGAAGAGGTTTCAGAAAGCTGGGCTCCGTGGAGGCCTCTTTGAAGGGTCATCTTTGTTAGCTCTTAACAAGTCAGGTTCCTGCTGGTGGGTTGTGGTTCATTCCTGTCACACCTGGGCTGGACACTGTGAGGTAGCCCTTAACCTGTTCCTCTTTAAGTGTAACATCTGTTTGCTTTCCTACCTTGCCCATTTCTGGGACTTCTAACACCCTCTTCCCTGTCTCTGCCCCCAATCTGGTAATTCTGTGTGTTATTCAGGAAGACCTACTCTTATACCAGTGTCCTAGGACAGCTCAGCTTTTCTTTTAGTCCCAGGATACTACATGATGCTTAATGGATGGGCAGCAAAGTTTTTTTGAAATTCAAGTGACTTCAATCTTTTGGTATACATACACGATTTAAAAGTTTGTTAGAAAGTATTTTACCTTGTATTTTTATGGAATGGAATCAATAAATAGAGATGATTTGGGGTAAATAATCTCTGTTTTGGGGTACTTTCTTTGATTTACATTTTGAAAAAAATAATTGGGATCAGTGACAGACATGTAATAGTAATAGTGCACATAAAAGAAAACTTGAAACAGAAGTGTCATAGTAGAACACTGGAGAGATGTAGGGATTTGGGGCAGTTTAGTAACTATTTCATGAAGAAATTGAAATGATTGTGTTTTATGTTCTAGGTATTTTAGCCAGAGAAACTTACTCTTAATTACAGGATTATATATACACATTTTCTCTGTTTTCTGCTACCTCATGTATAGGTAATGGTGTCTGTTTTCTGTGCCTTCTCAGAGCAGGTGTTTTTTGCATTGATTCACTTATTCATTCATTGACTGATGCATTTCACCAGTATATATTAAGCAATTGCCATGTGCCAGGGACACACCTAGGTATTGAAGACAGTTGAGTAAGACAGATGGTTTCTGTCTTCCTAGAACTTACATTCCATCAGAGCTTTCAGACATCTGCAGTTCTCCCATTTTGAAATGGGGAATTTTTAATTTTATAAGCTGAATTTCTTTAGGTGTTATACTTGCAGGGTTAATGCTCATTCAGAGAAAGAAACTCAAACAGAAAAGTCCTAGGCTCCAAATCGATGGCATTGATTTTTTTGTAGGAGGTGTATTGTACATCTCTTCATAGCTAATAGACAAGTTAAATCTTTGACTCAAAAAGACTTTTGTCTTTTTTCAAATTTAGTTTTAATTTTATTTTGTTTCTCCTATTTTTAATGAACTATTTGGAAATCAAAATCTGTTGTTGCAAGTGTTTAAATAATATAAAGGGTCATCTGGTATCTCTGGTTTCTTTCAGGTTCAGGAAGATTTGACTGAAGAGAAAAAAAGGGAATTGGAACATAATGCCGAGGAGACATATGGTGAAAATGAGGAAAACGTAGGTATAGGACAGAGATGACTACTGCGCGTGTGCGCATGCGTAGGAGACACGTCTGGCTGGTTGGGTAGAGGTACCAGCGGGTACCACTCGGGCGCCGAGCAGTTTTAATGGGCCAACCTAGAATTAGGAAACCCTGTGACAACGTGAAGGTTAGGGAAGAACAGCACTATTGCCTGTCGGAACATACTCCTCCACTCGTTTCCTTCCTCTAAAAATGAGTAACTTCACACTAATTCTTTAAGGAGGGAATTATTTATATCACTAACCCTGTGCCCTATCTGTTCGTTTTCCCTTTTCCTTTTCCTTTTAAGGCCGACGAAAAAAACAATGATGGCGAAGAACAAGAAGCTCGAGATGACCACCGCCCTAAACGCCGAGAGGAACCCTATGAGGAGGAGGAAGAAGAGGAAGAAGACGGGGCTGCGGTTGCGGAGAAATCCCAGCGAAGAGCGGAAATGTAGCGGTGCCAACCGCGTGGACAGTGCTCAGCCGATGGGTTCTTTTCAAGCTGCTCAGAAATAAATCTGCCTACTGAACTCTAGGATATTTAATTACAAAAATTAAGAATTTAGACTTTTTTTTTAACTTTTATATTAGAAATGCTCATACATTTATATGAATATATTTTGATAACCTAGGTTAGAGCTGCTTTTATATTCAAGCTAAAGACGAACCGGAAGAAAAACAATAAAGCAAAGCTTAGCCTTTGAATCTCATTTTTCATAGATTATGTGATGTTGAAAAGAGCACCGATTTTGTATATTTCAGCTTGTTACTTTTCTGTCTCCTAGTTTCCAGGTGTTCTGTTGTTTGCCTTTAACAAAATACAGGATTTCAAGTAGGGAATACTGCAAAATGCTGTATAGCCTTTAAGAACAATGGCCAGTTTATTAACTGCTGCCTTTCTAAGGTTCTTGTGTATAGTTGGGATGGAATTTTCACCCCTCTGTCTCTGGAATGAGATCCATGTACAGACTGACATACGATTGGAAAAGCATTTTGTTTATAAAGACACTGTTTTTCAGGCTTTTCGTGTCAGAAAAATGTTTGGCTCTACTTCAAATCACAGCTGTTCATGAAAGGAATTAAATTTTAAAATGAGATGGTACTCAAACTTATGCCACAGTATTCTGGACTTTGATAGTCCAGTATTCAAACAAGGTAGGATGCATCAGTGTATTAACCTTCTTGAAGGACTGAAACCTTGTTTAATAACTAATTTAGTGTGTGTGGGTGGCATTTTCTATGTGAGCACCCATTCAGTTCTTTTTTTTCTGAAATCATCTAGTAATATCCTTGTTTCAATATCTAGTTCTCTACCATAATATATATTTCCCCCATAAACTCTGGTCCTCAATATGTAATCACTTTGATGACAAGTATGAATATGAAGGCATTCCAAATTACACAATTGAATAGGGTTATTTCTTGTAAACTATACAGTAAAATACCCATTATTGATATTATAGACCCTCATGACCTTTCTGTTTGCTGGGATTGGAGCTTGTGTTATGCCCATGTATGGCATTTTAATGACAACAAAAGTCCCCTAATAAAAAAATTAAAAATCAAAAATTCTTCTGGGATTAAGACATATTTGTCTCTCTACATAAAGATTTTTAAATATATAGAATTAGGTTATATAATTCATATGTTTGTGGTTTTATAATAATACTCTCAAGTTAATAAAGACATTTAATTTCTACCGTTGTTGTATGAATGTAAAGTTAGTTTTTAATACCACACTCACGTATGGTTTTGATTATTATCCCAGTGGAGTGATTATATGTATGCATAGGAATGTTTCGTTCAAATATATTTTGGATTTTCAATAATCATAAATCAAATTTTACCTTTATGTATAAAAACCCTTTATGTAATGTAAAATGTATAATATTGTACATAATATTCAGAATACAATTATTTTGGTAAATTAGTTTGTATTTTTAATGTCCCAGTTGCAGTATTTAATTATTTGAACCATATTGAAACTTGGTAATAGTCAATAAAGCTATAAAAAGCAAGTGGTAAATCTTGTAAAGGCTGTGATATCTTATTAGTTTCTGATCTTATTCTTCAGTTCTTTTTTATGAAAGGAAAAATTTTAGGAGGTACCAGTATAGATTAATGAATTATAAAATGCCTTTCCAACCTTTTCCTACTTTCCTTATCTCTCTCTCTCTAATTGGATTGGTACTTTATTTTCTTTACCCCTCTCCTAAAGAAAGAGCTAAGAATTATTTTACTTGAGCTAGTTCCTGGGGAAGAAAATAGAAATAGGTACAGAAATGTAAGAGACTGTCATGTGAGCACACACGAAACAAAGAAATACATTTTAAAGCCCCCCTAGGAAAGCAACCAGCACAAACCATTCTACTCTATGGCACCAAGTTCTAGTCCCATCCTAGCTACTGTTTGGAAGAGAACTAATCAATCACAGTTGAGATACATTAATGAGATGTGCAAAAATAAAATGTCACTTGTATTTATCTTGCCAATTAATCTGTGATTTTTGGTGCAGCCAATAAATCAAAGGATTTGGTCCCAGTGACATATTCAGAAGGGGGGAAAAGGCACATTTATTAGGGACAAGTACAGTGAACACACAAAAAAACTACATTAGTACAATGTAATGTCTAGGTATTTGTAAGCGTGACTTTAAAAGATCCTGGAGTAAGGGTATAGTCTGAACCACAGGTAAGTCACAGCAACTCACTTTCATAAAGGAAAATTATTGACATTGAATGTCTTCATGATACATGCAGTGTGTGAATAGGATCCACTTTATCCCCACAGCAATCCTCTTTAAGGTTGATGAAATCCCCCTTCTCATAGCTGAAGAATTTTGCCCTCCTGGAGCATTTGACATTATTTAACTGCTCTGAGTTCTGTTTTGTCTTTAGTCCTCTCATGACATTGTGGTGCATCCACACTGTGGCACGTTGCACAGCCATTAAAAAAAAAAAAAAAAAAAGGTTCTGTTTCTCTTTCTGTTCTCAAATCCTCTGTTGTCTTATATTGTAGTATCTTTTCCTACTTTTCTCCTTACCATCCTGGCTACTTCTTCTCAATCTTTTTTTTTCCCCCCAGAATTTTCTTCGTATACATGCCCGTAAATATTAGTATTCTTCAGCTCTTGTCCCAGAGCTTTTTTCCTTATAGCCCTCTCCCATCCATGTCTTAAGACAAGTGTCTCCCAATCCATTGCTTAAACCTAGCTTGCTATGACCCGTTCCACCTCAAATTTTTAATTTTCAAAGCTGAATTTGCTTTTAGGTTCAGTATCTCAGTTCACTAAGCTTCCCAAAACAAAGTTTGCTCTTGATTCTGTCTTCATTCTCTACGGATGCTACCAAAATATCTTTAAACTTGCCCATTTTTTTTTTTTTTTCCTATCCCTACTATCCTGGTTCAGGCCACTGTTAACCTTTTACCTGTGATGAGGGAACAGAAGGCAAGCTGAGGACAAAACAGAAACCGACACCCACAACCACCAACACCCCCCCCCCCACCCCGGGATACATGTGACATTCCTCACATACTCCTGGCTGCCCTAAAGCTAAGGAAAGGAAAATCATTAAACTTATATAGAGATCACAATCCTGCAAGACCTGAGTCTCCTTCAGTTCACAAGTATCTTAGCAATTTACAAGAACAAAGCATTTCTACCAATAACCTAGCTTCCAGAAGGAAGTGTAGATACAATTAAATGCCCTTCTAACCTGCAGCCCATTGACAGATCCTTGAAGCGGGCACAGTGTAATGTTCCTCCAGGAAGTTCCCAACTATATTCATGTTACTGCCTTGCTAGAGGAGTAAACAACCTTAACTTGACCATGGCAAGGCCTCTGGTCCTTGTACGTCCTCCCCCTAAAACTTCATCTCCTGGACTATTACAACAGTCCCTTAACTTCTCTCACTTGCTCTTTCCTACCAATCCCTAAAATCTGTGCCAGTGTGATCTTTCTAAAGATAACAATAACAGTCCTCCATTATAAAATTATTTAATAAATAGCTATTCCACATAGGGAAAATTCCAAACTTTTTAATATAACCTACACAATCATGATCTGGCCCCATCTTACCCCTTCAACCTTCCGATATACATTCTAATACTGAATCATAATAAATCTGGCTCCTTTTTGTGAGGCACATTCCTCTCTTAATATCTTAGTAACGAACCTTGACCAATGCCAAAGCTACTGTGTTGTTAATTTAGGATAGCTGGTGTGCATTTTCTCAGTTTTGTGGAGAAAACAGTCTACAGAAGTAGAGAACAAAGGTAACCCACAAAGAGAAAGCAAAAGCACAGGCAGACATGAGAGTCGTGGCATTTTTTCCAGTCCCTATATCTTGCCATCCTTGATGCCAGCCAAGTCTACCCATAGCTTGATTAATGAGCAGATAAATCCTACTTTTTCATTTGAGCTACTTGGAAATGGATTTGTCACTTGCCATCTGAATAATCCTGACTAATAATTAATATTCAGTTCCTTTAAATCATTGTACTCTCTTATATCATGGTAAGTTTACTACCTACTCTCTCCAGAAACATTGTTTAATCCCTATTCACTCTCTTCTTTGTCTGACTCATTGCTTAGGTCTCCCCGTAGATACCATTTCCTCTGGGAAGGGGATACCTCCCACTCACCTACCCCAACCTAGGTTGCATACCTTTTCTTTGTCCCTTTGTAACATCCTGTATTTCATACCCCACTACTTACCACAGTATATGGAAACAGTCTATAACGTATCTATACTCTTCTTGACATACATGGTCGGTGAGAGTGGAGACCTTATTTTTCTTGATAATTGTTGCAACCCAAACACCAATACCTTCAAATATTCAATATTCACTGGATGAGTATCTTATAGTCCGATCTAAGAATATTGATTATTTCAAGATCATACAATGAACAAATGACAGAGCTGGGATTCCTTCCCAGGTGAATCTGATTCCAATGTTAACTCCAAATACAGCCAGGGTTGAATGGATCACTATCTCATATTCTGAGTTTCATTTATTAAGAAGGTGTGCTTTAAATCTGCAAAAACAATTCTAACGGGAGTCAAAAATTTAAAAAATGAGCAAAATCTCAGCTATAGGGTCTTGAGGAACCAAGAAATTGGAATTATTTGATCAGAGAAAGATACATGGTCAAAGGAAAATGTAACATTGTATGTCTAAGAAGCATTGACTATAGCATGAGGAATAAAGAATTTTTCATGGAACAGGTTGGTGGAGTTATCAAATCTAAAGAGGTTTTTGCTCATTGAACGTGGGGCTAGATCTTTGGATTGCTGTCTTCTTCTCAACCCAAACCAGGCCCACACATAAGCAACCATGTCTAAGGGACCTGCAGTTAGCATTGATCTTGGCACCACCTACTCCTGCATGGGTGTCTTCCAGCACAGGAAAGTGGAAATAATTGCCAATGATCAGGGAAACCGGACCACCCCAAGTTATGTCGCCTTCACGGACGCCGAATGATTGATTGGTGATGCTGTGAAGAACCAAGTTGCGATGAACCCCACCAACACAGTTTTTGATGCCAAACGCCTGATTGGATGGAGATTTGATGATGCTGTTGTCCAGTCTGATATGAAGCATTGGCCTTTCATGGTGGTGAATGATGCTGGCAGGCCCAAGGTCCAAGTAGAATACAAGGGAGAGACAAAAAGCTTTTATCCAGAGGAGGTGTCTTCTATGGTTTTGACAAAAATGAAGGAAATCGCAGAGGCTTATCTTGGGAAGATGGTTACCAATGCAGTTGTCACAGTACCTGCGTACTTCAATGATTCTCAGCGTCAGGCTACCAAAGATGCTGGAACTATTGCTGGTCTCAATGTACTTCGAATCATCAATGAGCCAACTGCTGCTGTTATTGCTTATGGCCTAGACAAGAAAGTTGGAGCTGAAAGGAATGTGCTGATCTTTGACTTAGGAGGTGGCACTTTTGATGTGTCAATCCTTACTATTGAAGATGGGATCTTTGAGGTTAAGTCCACAGCTGGAGACACCCACTTAGGTGGAGAAGACTTTGACAACCGAATGTTCAACCATTTTATTGCAGAGTTCAAGCGCAAACATAAGAAAGATATTAGTGAAAACAAGAGGGCAGTTTGTCGCCTCCGTACTGCTTGTGAACGTGCTAAGCGTACACTTCCTTCCAGCACCCAGGCCAGTATTGAGATTGATTCTCTGTATGAAGGAATCGACTTCTATACCTCTATCACTCATGCCCGGTTTGAAGAATTAAATGCTGACCTGGTTCATGCACCCTGGACCCTGTAGAGAAAGCCCTTCAGGATGCCAAGTTAGACAAGTCTCAGATCCACGATATTGTCCTGGTGGGTGGTTCTACCCGTATCCCCAAGATTCAGAAACTTTTCCAAGATTTCTTCAATGGAAAAGAACTGAATAAGAGCATCAACCCTGATGAGGCTGTCCAGGTGCAGCTGTCCAGGCAGCCATCCTTTCTGGAGACAAATCTGAAAATGTTCAAGATTTGCTGCGGTTGGATGTCACTCCACTTTCTCTTGGCATTGAAACTGCTGGAGGAGTCATGACTGTTCTCATCAAGCGTAATACTACTATTCCTACCAAACAGACACAAACCTTCACTACCTACTCCAACAACCAGCCTGGTGTGCATATTCAGGTGTATGAAGGTGAGCATGCCATGACCAAGGACAACAACCTACTTGGAAAGTTTGAACTCACAGGCATACCTCCTGCTCCTCGTGGTGCCCCTCAGATTGAGGTCACTTTCGATATTGATGCTAATGGTATCCTCAATGTTTCTGCCTTGGATAAGAGCACAGGAAAAGAGAACAAGATTACCATCACTAACGACAAGGGCCGCTTGAGCAAGGAAGATATTGAGCGCATGGTCCAGGAAGCTGAGAAGTACAAAGCTGAAGATGAGAAACAGCGGGACAAGGTGTCTTCCAAGAATTCACTTGAGTCTTACGCATTCAACATGAAAGCAACTGTTGAAGATGAAAAACTTCAGGGCAAGATAAATGATGAAGACAAACAGAAGATTTTTGACAAGTGCAATGAAATCATCAACTGGCTCGGTAAGAACCAGATTGCAGAGAAGGAAGAATTTGAACACCAGCAGAAAGAGTTGGAGAAAGTCTGCAACCCCATCATCACCAAGCTGTACCAGAGTGCAGGGGGCATGCCAGGAGGAATGCCTGGAGGCTTCACTGGTGGTGGAGCTCCTCCCTCTGGTGGTGCCTCCTCTGGGCCCACCATTGAAGAGGTTGACTAAAACCAACTTGAGAATAAATAGGTTGAGCATTGTTCCACACACAATATTCAAAGGACCCAAATTTGTAGCAAATTCCATGGCAGTTGTAATGTTGAGCTGCTATTGCAAAAAAACTGGGCATTCTTGATACTTGAATATGGAATATGTGCACAGGGAAAGGAAATAAACATTGCACTTTATAAGCGCTGTATTGTTAAGTGGAAAATGCAATGTTTTAAATAAAACTGTATTTAAAATTGGCACCAAAAAAAAAAAAGAGGTTTTCAAATCAGAATACATTAACCAATTAAGACTTACAAGAGCCCCACCTAAGCCAAGGAATAGATGCACTCTTCTCTTGGAATGTTCTTGGGTCTTGTGACTGCCTGCTGTGAGGTGGGGTTGGGGTGGGGGGCAGTTGGTATGGTGGAGTAGGTCATGTGTTCATCCACTGGTTGTCCTTTTGTCTGCATACCATTTCCCTTCTGCTCTTCATTTGTGTAAAGGCCTAGTCCTGTAACCACAGAATTGGACCCCAAACTCCTAACTGCCCCACATTCTCTTCTTAATCAAGCTCTATATACTTTAAATTTTTAAAATCTTTCTGCTGATGGTACCTCCACAGCTGACCATTTGTGGTCTCCGCCTGGAAAACATTATGCTGACCCGGGGTGGAAGGATCCTTCAACAAATCAATGGTCTAGTCTGTTTTAATTTGGGGACGAGGGCATGTGTATTTTTCCTAGGAACACTGATGAACCATCTGGCTCCCCAAGGGCCTCCTACGTACCTGCAATGGATCACACTCCAGAGGAACTTCTGGATTCATCCCAAACACCTCATCCCACCATTCCGGAGGCTTAGGATTACACCCCTAATGCCTGCTCCTCCACGTTGGCCACCTCGTGTGAAAACAACCCACCAAACAACGATCCCAACTTGGGGACAACTGAAGACCCTCACAGTGCAGGCGCAGGAATTGTTGGAGGGCCGGAAAGTTAAGAATGAACCCAAAACGCTTTTCTAGTCATGACAGCGTTTGTTGCCTGCCAGTCTGCATCCAAGCAGGGTTCCAATCCCTCAGGCAGCTCCAATCCGGCCTCCATGAGCTTTGTCTAAAAAATAAAGAAGGGGGAACTGTGGTGACCAGAGAGCAAGCTGACAGGTCCTTGCGGTCTTAGGGCCAGGTCAGAGACCAGCCCTATCCACCAGGGCTCAGCCCTAAAGCGCTACCATAACTGCAGCTCGCAGAAGCCCCGAAACCACACAGCAGATTTGCCCTTAAGCTAATTGATCTGACTCAAGGCTGTACTGTAACAGCGCTGAATGAGAAAACTTACTTACCGGCAGTTTGTTGATTGTTCTACTGAATTGTAAATGTAACGATCAAGGTGACTCGCACGTGATTGTATTGTGCTTGAATCCTATAACACTGCTGTAAGCCAATAAATGTTGTCTTAGCAGCACTGGCTGCGGCCCTCCTGAGCCCATATTTTGTGTCTTCTCATTCCGACCCCCAACTCAGGTTAATCCGTTCAGTCAAGGTTGGTTCCTCAGCACCAAACCAGCCATTGTGCCCATCTTCTGGGATTTCTTTTTCTTTCTTTCTTTCTTCCTTCCTCTTTCTTTCTTTCTTTCTTTCTTTTTCTTTCTTTCTTTCTTTCTTCCTTTTTCTTCTTCTTCTTCTTTTAAGATTTTATTTTTTCATTTGAAAGACAGAGAGACAGAGGCAAGGAGTGGGGGAGGCAGAGGGAGAGGGAGAAGCAGACTCCCTGCTGAGCTGAGAGCCTGAGGAGGGACTGGATCCGGGGATCATGACCTGAGTCAAAGGCAGAGACTTAACTGTCTGAGCCACTCAGGCGTCCGTTTCTAGGATTTCTGTATGAGGCTTGGTTAGAGAAATGCTCTCTGGCTGCTCTGACAGTGGCAGGAAATGTACACCTGGAGCTTCCAGGAGTCATACTGTAAGGACCTATTCAGCCAGAGCGCTTCCATTCTGTTAAACAATAACTTTGTTGTTTAACCCTTAAACTGTCCCTGCCCCCTTTCCCCCAAGGGACTTACTTAAAAACAAGTCCCGGAAACCAGTCCCAGGAAACAAAGCCCAAATACAAGGTCAGGCCAGGTCGAGACATCCGATCAGTGTGGGGGGCGCATACTGTCTCCTTAGCTACCAAGGAGTATGGGCCCCACCTTTTGGGTGCCAATTCTGACCAAGGTGATAGGCTGGTTCAAATATCTACTAGGGTAAATTGTAATTCAATTGGTCACTTATGTGTGACCTAACATGACTGTGCAGCTTTCTCTGTGTGTTACAGTTTCATTGGCCACCTGTGCATGGCCAGGCCCAACCACATGGCCTTTGCCCTTAAAAGCTAGTCTGAGAAGCAGAGGGAGGTCACCCTCTCTGTAAGAGGCTCGGCCCCAAACGTTCGGTTTGATTCTTGATGCTTGGCGCGAAATAAAGCTTTGCTTGACCTTTGCTTTGTATCAGTCTCGCTCCTTTAATCACAGACGCATTATAAGGGGGACCTAACAATACTCCTCATGACCTGGAGAACACCCAGTTGCAGCAGGAAGAAAGGAAGTTAATATAGAATGGGGAAGGATTGGGATATCAGGGAGGAAAAGAAAGTGGGAAGGGGAGAGAGACAGAGACAAAATGATAAAGGGGATGGTATTCAAACTCCCAGGTTCTGACTTCCTGCGTTTTTCCTCCCTTTTTTTCTTCAGTAAGTGTGAGGTTCTTTTCAATCACATACAATCTAAAGGACATTGATTACTTCATCTTCTATATAAATTACAGTATTCGGTTTTAGCTTCATTTCTTCCTGTTGCTACTGGCTATTCTCCAGGTCACAAGCAGTAAGACTCCTAGAAGCTCCAGATGTATATTAGATGATAGGTAGATAGATAGATAGATAGATAAAGAACAAGATTAGGCTGAGAGGAAATTCTTGGCATTAACTTTTAGTCATCTTGCCCTAAAGGTAGCAAGTTTTAATAAATAATTACATACTTTTTGCCAATCCCTTGATCTTCATGTTTTCTCTTGAATCTGTCTTTAAGGCCAAGAGACTCTCTGTTGAAAGCTTTGGGGTTATTTTAATGAAGTTAAGAATACTCATATATCCTCCTTCTTTAGTCTACACCAAAGATTGTCAACTTATTCTGTAAGGGGTTAGACAATAAATCTTTAAGTCACCGTGGACCAGAGAGCCTCTTTTGAAAGTACTCACCTCTGCCACTGTACTGTAAAAGTAGCCAGAGACAATACATAAAGGAATGAGTATAGCTGTATTCCAATAAAACCTTGTTTACATAAATAGAAAGCATGCCAGATTTGGCCTGCAGATTGTAGACACCTGTTATATATGATCTGAATGCTTCCTGTAAAAATAATAATTTTAAAAGGAAGTAGAGCATTTGGGGATTTCAGGTATTATAAGGCTTTCTATTTCTTTCTCTAATCCCTTCTATTTTGAGTTGGCAAGCACTCAGTATTATCTCAGCGGCTGCATTTGTACACTATTTTAAGTAGTTGGAATGAAATACGTTTGTCCTTCACTATCTTGGCTGACCTTGTTCTTACCATTCCCTATATGTTACTAATGGAGCTTGAAATTAAATGTCATTTCTGTTTGTCTGTTAACACATACACAGAATTCCGTATAAGGTACATGCCTTTAAAAGAACCGATCCACTAGAAAACATGGGTTTGAGCAAGATGAGATGACTTCTTTTGGTCTGTGTGTTCATTCTCATTTTAAGACTTAAGGAATGAGAACCAATTACCACAACTGCCCATTAATACATTAATGATAATCAAATTGTGATCTTTTTGGGGGGGAGGGGGTTCTGTAGGTATTCCAATTCTTGTTACATTTTTTCATCCTAGTGGAATTAGACTTCTTTTTTCCACAAGGGCAATTCAGACCCCTTTACATGCCCTTAGCCCTGGCCAGTTACATCCTGTGGTGGTTTTAAGGTCTATCCACAAAATCTTTAATAGTCATCCCTTTAAGAGGTGGAATCTAGGGTCACCTGGGTGGCTCAGTGGGTTAAGCCTCTGCTTTCGACTCAGGTCATGTTTCCAGGGTCCTGGGATCGAGCCCCGCATCAGGCTCTCTGCTCAGCAGGGAGCCTGCCCTCCCCCACCCGCCTGCCTCTCTGCCTACTTGTGATCTCTCTCTTTCTGTCAAATAAATAAATAATCTTAAAAAAAAAGAAGAAGAAGAGGTGGAATCTAGTTCCCTTTCCCCTGAGCATGGACTGGACATCTAACAAATAAAGTTGAAGGGAAGTGATGGTGTGTGCCTCAGAGATTAGGTCACAAAGACAATGTGGCACCCTCCACGTTCTCTCTTGGAAGCCAGCTACCATGTCATGAGGATACTTGAACAGCCTTATGTTGAGACCTACATTTGTGTGGCAAGAAACTGAGACCTCTAGTCAGCCAATAGCCAGTGAGAAACTGAGGTTTCTGTCCACAGCCACCTGAGTGAGTTTGGAGCAGACCCTCCAGCCCCAGGCTAGCGAGCATACTACAAGCTGAATGTAACCTCATTGGAAACCCAGAACCAGAACCACCGAGACAAGTTGCTCCCAGGTTTGTGGCCCACACAAACTTGAGACCATAAATGTTTATTCTTTTAGGGTGTGGAGTCACTGGTTACACAGCAGTAGATAACTAATACGTCTTCTAAGGAGTGGTTTTAACTCCAAGTGGAAAGGCCGTCGGTGAAGATGATGTGAAGATGATGCAGCTGCATGGTGGGACTGGGCAGCTAGCCAGTTGCTTCCCTGGAAGCCAAGTCTGGATGCAGTGGTGACACAAGATGAAGTTCAACTTAATGAGTTAAATACCTCTAACCCAATTTATTTGTTCAAATTATTAAGATTATTTTTGGCAGATGTTAGTAGCTTCCAACATGGTGTCACTCAACTTGGATTCATACCTGAAGGATTTCTGAGCTAGTGATACCTGGGCTCTACTTCCAGGGACCCTGAGTTACCGGCCCTGTGGTATAGTCTGGGCATCAGGATTTTAAATTTCCTCAGGTGTTTCTAAAGTACAGCTAAGATTAAGATTAAGTTAAAAGTAGGAAAGGGTAATCTTCCCTCCCCAACATCTCCCCACCAGATGATAAACCACGATTTAAATTCTGGGATTTCTATATGAGGCTTGATAAGAGAAATGCTCTCTGGCTGCTCTGATGATTAAAACAAGTCTCAGACCAAATCTGCAAAGCAAATATATAGACAAGCAGACACAGACATTAAACTTTCCTGAAGTCTGCATGAAGCACAGATCCCTATCCTTTTAGGCATTCCAGATAGGCAAAGGTGTGAAAGAGTTGCTCAGGACAGATCCTATAATACCCCAGGCACAGAATTCATCTAGATTTCTGGCCAGATCCTGGCCCTGACAGTCTTCCTTAAGAGGCCCAAGTCCTCTTGCTGTGGATGGGCCTACCAGGTGCTCAGATCTCTCTTGAAGTGGGGGGGAGGGGCCAGTACCTGTATAAGACTTCCTTCAGCTCACCACCGATTTTGAGTACAATTCATTCATTAATAGAATAAAAAAAAATTTTTAATACTGATGGTACTATCTAACAAAACAGAGCTGATTTAAGTGAAGAGAGTAAAAGACCTTGTGACAGTGGCCTCAGGAGTGTAGGCCCTGATGAGACCATCAGTTTCTCAGCCCTGGATGCACATCAGAGCCACCAAAGACACTTTTAAAAGAGTCTGTCCTGACCCCAGTGTAATTAAATCAGAAACTCTGAGGGCAGAACCTGGGCATTGGTCTTTTTAAAAGGTCTCTAGGTAAGTCATGACCACAAGGGGTTAAGGGTGGTGGGGAGGTGTATCCCTAAAGGAGTAGTACACAATGGAGTGTTCTGGGTGGTGAAACTCTTCTCTATTCTAACTATGAGAGTATTATGCAAATCTATACAGGTACAAGGACTCTCAGAACTGTACAGCAAAAGAGAAGCTCAAGCTTATTGTACGATTTTAAAGATAAAATGCAGCTCTTAAATTCTTTTTAAATCTTTTTTTTAAAAGATTTTGTTTATTTATTTGAGAAAGAGAGCATGAGCAAGAGAGCGCAAGCAGCAGAGCAGCAGAGGGAAAGGGAGAAGCACATTCCTCACTGAGCAGGGAGCCCTTGTAGGGATCCATCCCAGGACCCTGGGATCATGACTGGAGCCAAAGGCAGTTGCTTAACCAACTGAGCCACCTAGGCATTGCACTATTAAATTCTTTCTAAAAGCCTCAGATGATTCTAATGTACAGCCAGCCTTGGGGGCTCACTGGATTAGATTCCTTCCAGGGATGACCCACCATCTTTGGGACATGTCTTCATAGTTTGGGCACCAGCAACATGAACATCCTGCATTAACGAGCCGCCCCTTCTCACATATGCACATATCCATGTAGATGAGCACACCATACTGTCTGAGCTGAAGTATTCTAAAGTAAATTAAAAATGCTATAGTACTGAGATACAGCTGTCCTTCCCACATTCACACTCGAGAATGTGAAAACATTGCAGTGGAGAATTGTGCAAGTCGATCGTTCTATTAATCTCTGCTCTTGGAGAAAAAAATTCATAATGCATTTGCTTTGCCTCAAAAAACACTGTTTCTCAAACCCATAAACTGTGGTTTTCAATAGAATAACAAAGAATCCCCAAAAAGAGAGTAGTTTAGCAGTTTAATTTGCTTCAGTTTTGAGTATCATCATAGGCAGAAATAAATACATTTTATATCACAAAATAGTGTGCATGTATATGTGTGTGTATATCAGTGAAATAAAAGTTTCAAGAAACAGCTCATGCCTTTTCTATTTTATTCTATTTCATGGCAGTGTCAGTCATGACTCAGTATCTTGATATCATGATGCACTAATGGTGAGAAAATCACAACTAAAATCCTCTGGGAGAAAATAACCCCGTGTCTGTGCTTCTTCCTGCCACGTGACAAAGAAACAGACAGGAAGCTGACCCCTGGTGCACCGTTCTCTAGCTTTCTGAAGGGAGGCAAGTTTCTTGATCTTTGTGCACCTCCACTTGTTCACACATGAAATGGAACAATTGTAGCGGCCTTGGGGAGTGGTTGGGACCACTGATTCCTCATCTGAAGCACTCAACTCTGAAGTTTCTCTTCCCTTCTTTACATTTAAGACTCACTGAGAAAGAGGACATGGAAGTCCTGAATTGTTTCTTTAGCTTAGAGACCAGAAGACTAAACCTAACCTTTTTAAAAATTTTTTTTAAAGATTTTATTTATTTATTTGAGAGAGAGAGCAAGCACAAGCAGGGACGAGGAACAGAGGGAAAGGGAGAAGCAGATTCCCCGTTGAGTAAGGAGACCGATGTGGAGCTCAATTCCAGGATTCTGGGATGGTGACTTGAACCAAAGGCAGACGTTCAGCCAACTGAGCCACTAGTCTCCCCTGAGGCGAAACCTAAACATATTGTCATTTGTTTTATGTTGAAAATCAATTTTTGTTTTTTTTAAATTATTTTTTTATTATTTTTATTTTAGTTCCAGTGTAGTTCATGTACAGTGTTATATTAGTTTCATGTGTACAATATAGTGATTCAAGAATTCTATACATTACTTAGTGCTCATCGTGATATGTGTACTCTTAATCCTCCCCACCTATCTCACCCCTCCCCACACCTACCTCCCCTCTAGCAACCATCAGTTTGTTCTCAAGAGTCTATTTTTTGGTTTGCCTCTTTTTTTCTTTGTTTTGTTTAACTTCTACACACAAGTGAAGTCACACGTTATTTGACTTTCTTGGACTGTATTGTTGTTATTCTTTTTTTTTTTTCCCAAGATTTCTTTATTTATTTGAGAGAGAGAGAAAGAGACAGAGAGAGCACAGGAACTCTGAAGAGCAGAGGGAGAGAATCTCAAGCAGAATCCCTGCTGAGCACTGAGCACAGAGCCCTACACAGAGCTTGACCTCACCACCTAGAGATCATGATCTGAGCCAAAACCAAGAGCTGGCCGCCTAACCGACTGAGCCACGCAAGTGCCCCTTATTGTTTTTCTTTACTGATGGTACGTGGTAACTAGGTCTTATCAGAGCTTTCAATGTATGAAATATTCAAATATCTTAAAAACAGTATACATTCTTCAGTCTCCAATGATTCAGGACACTCTGGCTGGAGTCAGAAAAGTAAGTTAAGCAGTTGTTCTGGCTAAAGAGGATTGAGCGGTTAATACAAACTGATCAGCCCCACTCTTACCCTTACTTTAACCAGGAAAGTTTCACTTTTATGGGTTTGTCTGAAGGAAAACTAGTAGTATACGAGCGAAAATAAGATGATCATCCTAGTTAAGGAATAAGGTGGGGCAAGAGTCTCAGTAGAAGTTCTGGGAACACAAACAGCCCGGCTGAGCTCCTCAGGGTTAACTCACCACCTCCACAGCATCCCAGGGCATTTGAGGACCTAGCAAACTAAGCAAAGTATACTCAAATATTCAGAAAGGCACTTCCTAAAACTTTAGAGATTGGAAACATGTGCTATATGTACAGAAATATCAGTCACACAAAATGCATTAGTACCATGAAGTAAACCACAAGACAAAGCAGCTACTTGGTTCAGCCTCTAGCTTTTGTTGAGGCACAGATGGGGCAAGGTAGGGGAGGGGCAAGGTAGGGGCAGGGCGGGGTGGGGCAGGGCAGGGGCTATTTATTCACAGTGTGGGCAGCAGTTGTAACTCCCGACTGTGCGCTGTTTAGTGACTGTTGAAGCCAAGCCAACTTTCCTGAGAAAGGAGGACAACTCAAAATTTGTGGTATACTTCAGGTATGTCTATAGACTTCGATCACCAAGCTGGCTTTTGGATAGCAAAAGCTGTTGAAAAGGCTGCTGATCCTGAGAGAAAAGCAGGTGTTGGTTCAAGACCTCAGGAGTTCCCCCAGTAAACTCTGAAACGCCCCTCCGCGGGGAGATCAGGAAGGGCGGGAAGAAAGAGGCAGGCCATGCTGGTAGGTGGCCGGTTTAATAAGCAAGGGAACTCCCACAGGAGGCTTGTCTTAGGCGCTGCAAGAGGAGAAAACATCCACACCTGCCCACCAAGTCCTAAAGGTGTATCCAGAGGCCTTGACTGGTTTCAGTCACGCATACAGCCCACGTGATCTCAACAACACATCACTCTGCGCAGCACCCTCGCGAATGGCTCAGGCAGTGGGAACCGCGGGCAGAAGGAACTTTTGCAGGGCAGGGGCAGGGCGAGGAGCCTCCTACTGCCTGCGTCCAGCTTGACGGTCAACCGTGGTCACAGCCTCTCGATGACTTCCTCCAACAGCAGGTGAAATATGTTATCTGAAGTGCAACAACATCACTGGAGTGCCTAAAGAGCCCAATACATGCTTAATAAGAATGAAACTGGGTTGGGAGGAAAATCAGCCATTACCAGATATTTGGAAAGGGAAGTAACCTGCAACCCGAAGGATTAATCTGCTTGGAGGCAAGCAGGAGGGGACTGCAAAATGAAAGCCTGGCTTCTGACTTTGAAAATGCATTTGAATTTCATGTGCACCAACACACTTCAGTTTTGACTTTCTCATACTACCAGCTGGTCGCGCGGCAGGACAGCCTGCGTCAGGAGCATCATGAATGCCCTGGGAACCTTTTTCTGGCCTGAGTCTCACCCATACAGTGTCCCACAGGAGTGCTCTAACTTTAGTGAACCACACCAGGTACTCCCCTGTCATTCTTCTTCCTTCTCATAGTTGTTTTCTTCTTCTTTTTGTGCTAATGAGCTTACTCATATTTGAAATGCCTTAACACTAGGGTTGAAGACTTGAAGATCTCAAGGAGGAATGAACAACTTGGCCCCTGGTTCGGGATGAAGTCGTTTACCCAACTGTGGAGGATCTCCAGGTAACTAAAATGAGTATCACATGTGTATGTGAATCTTGGTGGTGTGGGGTTGGAATGCTACTGGGGAATATGCCAAGAGTCTGCAGGCTGCCTTGAGGCTGGGGAAAGAAAAAAGAGCACTGCGGAGCCCCCGTTTGCCTAGAGCCTGCCTGCCTTGTTTGTCTTTAGCGGTGAGGAAAGTAATGAAAATATTTTGCATTACAGTTCAAAGATTACGACCCTTTGCAAACTCTAGGAGTAGTTACTTTCATTCCACCAGATTGTAGACTTTGACTCCTTCGGTGGTTTAGTAGTTCTGTTCTGTACCTCTCTTTGGAATGAGTTTTAAGAGCCCCTGGGAGCTCTTCTGTCTTCCCTTTTCATAGCATCTTGGCTTCCAATACCTCAGAGCTGCAGGAAGGCACACAGGTACCATCAAGGCTAACAGAATGGAAACCAAGATTCCAATTCCTTTTCTCTGCTTTTCCTTCCTTCAGCTCCACATCTATAAATATTCTTGGTTTCTGAGGACCGACAGCTGAATTAATAAGCAGTGCACTAATGCAGATAGCACAACAAGGACATATCTGGGCTTTCATTCTTTTAGCATTTCCCAGTGGTCTAGTCTTAGCTCTTGAATTCACGAGTGCTCCCTGTTTATAGGCAAGCTTGGCTGTGCCCCCCCCCCCCCCCCCCCTATCCTGCTTTCCCTTCTTCTTTCACTAGCAGTCTGGTGAAGTCAAGATTTTGTGAGTCAAGATTCACTGCAAAGGACCGGCTAGCCCCTGGCCAACATCCCATGGCTTCCTGGCCTACTTTTTTGTTTTATTTGCTATCCTAAGAGTAACAAGACAAGGTTTGCACTAAGCCAGGAACTGGCTTCTGGAAGGAATCTTAATATTATACTTTTTCTTTTTTAGATAGCTTAGAAAAGCAAATATTTTATGGCTGGATATCAGTACTAATTTTTTTTTTAACATTGATTTGAGAGAGGGAGTGTGTGCCCTCACACACGTGCATGCAGGGTGGCAGGGTAGAGGGGACAGGAAGAGAAGCAGCCTCCCCGCTGAGCAGGGAGGCTGAAGAAGTAGGGGGTCTCCATCAGAGGACCTTGAGATCATAACCTGAGCCGAAATCAAGAGCTTGACACTTAATAGACTGAGCACCCTGGTGCCCCTCAGTACTAATTTTTGTATAATGTCTATTTTCTAGAGAGTGTCCTCATATTATATAAAACTCTCAGTCATTTAAGATAGCCATAGATGATGGTAAGCATATTCTATGAATACTTCAAAATATAGCATTAATTTTATGGATATCTGAGCACCTGATATGTGTATGATCTCTTTTAATGAAAAGGTAACTCAGCAACCTCATCCATATGTAGAACTGTTGAATTAAGAGGTAATACAATATTGTGTATATTCCCTAGCCCACAATTTTAAGGGAAATCATTCAATTAAACTGTCTCTCTGATATTTTTTCTGCTTTAGAAATTATAATTATGCCTTTACCTTACATATGAAAAATTAATGAGCTCTCATTTCTATTTTGATGGCTCGGATAAAAAAACAGCACCTTCATCTCCTATTCTCTTATAGCTCTTTGTTATTTCCCCAGGGGTATAACTCCAGTATATCTTTAAATCTATAGGTGATGCCAACAACAAGTAAGCTTTTCTGGTGATTCAAACACACTTAAGTCCCAAATGTAAAATTTGAAAAGAATTCTAGCTGTAAATATTACTTTTGGGCCAACTGAAAATCATATATTTCTCCTTGTTGCTTAGAAATATACTTAGCCTCTTAAGCGATATTTCTTAGAAAGTGAAGAAATTACTAAAATTTAAAAAAAATTGGTAGTCCGGTTCTAATTAATATTGTCATTATTTTCAAGTATATTTGAGTTATGTTTTCAAAATTTAATGTATTTACCAAGTGATAATCAGAAGTAAAGTCCAAATGAATAAGTTTTTTGTCCTTCTTTTTTCAAACTGAAAATATTCTTGGAGTAAAAGGGAGGGAAGGCTCATGTGTTTTTGTATAATCACAAATGGCTTCATATAGTTAGAACTGACTTTAGCAATTTTTTTCTTTTGTCAACTTAGTAAAATAATTGCCAAATTCATTATTCAACAATTTAACGTTTGATGTTATGAATGGATTAACTGTAGCTTTTGAAATTATTTCCAAAGCTGTTAAATATTTTTATGAACAACCCAGAAGGAAAGGTCATGATTTTGAAAAGCTAATAGGAGAAGGTCTGACTTGTCTTTCACTAAAGGTTCTATCAAATTAATTGTACAATATGAGAAGCCTAAAGTATCGTCTGTCAGGCAGGAATATAATGGCCTATTGTTAATGGAGAAAATATAGTATTAATTTCACATCACCATGTAGCAACAAATAATTAACTGGCAGAGGTAGTTTATTCAAAAACTTAAATAAGATATTTACATACTGTTTTGAAAAGTGATCATTTTAGATAAATGAAGATCATGTATGTTTACAGTAGAAAAGAGTGATATTGTTAAAAAAATAGTTTTTTCTGATTAATGTCAAAACAATTGAGACATCAGCCAATTTCTACCTAACAATGAACCCATACCAAAATTTGACATTAGTGTCTCCATTAGCTTCCTAGGGCGGCCAAAACAGATTAGCACAAACTGGGTGCCTTAGAACAACAGAAATGTCTTCTCTCACAGTGTAGAGGCTCGAAGTCCAAAGTCAAGGTGTCTGCAACATTGGTTCCTTTTGTTCTGAGGGAGGTTCTGAAGGAGAATCTGTTCCAGGCCTCTCTCCTGCCTTCTGGTGGTCGCCAGACTCCTTGATGTTCCTTAGTTTGTATGGGCATCACCTTCACATCTGTCTCTGTCCTCACGTGGTGTTTTCCTTGTAAGTGTCTGTGTTGTCACATGACCTTCTTATAAGGGCATGCGCTGTTGGATTTGGGTCTGATCTAGTACGATTTTGTCTTAACTTATTACTTCTCAAAGACCCTATTTCCAAATAAGTTTATATTCTGAGGATCTGGGTAGACAGGAATTTTGGAAAGAAAAAATGAACAGTTGAAAAAAGTAGCTCAGAATATGTTTTTGGTATTCATGGGCTTAAACTGGCAGTTAAGTAATTTTATTTGGGAAATATATTATTAAATTATTATTCAATTTTATCAAACTAAAGAACTAGGAAATAACTTAATAATACTATTTGTAGAAAATGTTGGCATAGTCTCTATACATATTATCAGAAAGAATCAATAAATATTTATTGAACATTTACTATCCCGCGGGCACATCTTTGTAGAATATTGGTCTTTCATCTCTCTGAAACATAACTACTATTGATGAAAATATTTATTATATCCATTCTTGATTGCTTATAATACATAAAGTAGGGCATGAATTGTTGGAGAAAGGAAAACAAGAAAGACCTAGTACTTGTCCTCAAAAGCTTTCAAATAGACCTACTCTATTGTAAAGAAAGGTGCAGTTTGGTAAGTGGGGGAATGACAGGCTGTTACCTACTAGCCAGGTAATCATAGGCATGTTAGTAGACTTCTCTGCATCGCACTTTCTTTATCTGTAAATAGGGATGGTGATATTTTTATCTCAGAAGATTGTTAGGAGGGTTAAATGAGTACATGCATCAGAAGTGTTCAGAACCATGAGTAGACACAGGAAGCTTTGTAAAGATGTTAGCTACTATTTCAAAAGGGGAAAAAAAAATCTAGAGTGCATATCAACATTTAAGGATGATGTGGGACAATATTGTAAAGTTTTGGGGGACCCAAACAGTCTCCAGAAAATGGTTTCAGGAGAACACTGGTTATTTTGGTAGTTATAAATAATTTATTTGAGATGGCAATTGACTTTCTTATTGGCAGGAGTCGTTTGTCTGTTTTAATATAATGAGTGGGTTTTCCTTGGGTAATGTAATGATTTATTCTGGAGTTGAACTTGCTGTTAAAAGTGAATCAGGTGGAAAACTTAAAATGCTTGAAGAATTTGAGTTCTGTGGGTGTGTTTTTGATATCTGTGGGTTTGAATGTTTCCTGCTGAGATGTCCTGGGACAATGGTTGTGACAGAAATCTGTACTTTCCACATAAAAAGAAACACTGGCCCAAGCAAAATACGACAGTCATCTTGAGAGCACCCTTGTCATGTCTCCAAAGAGGAGCCTTTTGCTGACCAACTACACTTCCTGGGACATGGATTTCCACAGACAAAAACACACCACCCTAGAGCAGTTAAATTACTCTGATTCTGATGTTTTCCTCTGCCAGCCCAGCTAAGGCTAGTAGAGGAATGAATGGAGACCTGGTGACCACAAAGCTTTTATGAGTGCAGTCCTACCATTGAGTACTAGGCAGTGGTTTTTGGTTTTTTGTTTTGTTTTTTTTTGGCATTGACCAGCAATATTCAAGGAGGTTTATAGGTGGTAAGTAGTGGGAAGAAGTGAATTTAGGTGCTTAAGATAGTAGCATGCAAAATCAGCTATAATCTACCCAGTGCATTCATGAATGTGCAACTGAGTTGAGAAATCAATGGTAGACCTGATTCCACAACCCCCTGAAGGATGGTAGACCAGATGCTCCATAGCTACAATTTCACAATGTCCATAGCCTGAAAAAGAGGCTGCACGCTTCATCCTTCTCCTATGTTTCAATGTGCCTGCAGTTTCTTCTATTATGACTACTTCCTGCAAGTGATTTTTATGGTTCCTATGAAAGAAAAGGGTAAGACTAAATTTTTACAAAATTAAACTCATGGCAGGGACTGTCTAAAGTATTAATTAGGAAAGCTACAAAATATCACTTCTTAGGGTGTTGATACATGTTCTAGGTTAAATGGATTCCATGGTAAAATAAGTTTGTGGAACAGGTTAAACTGTGTTAAACTAAAATTGTTAGGGTGCCCCTATATTTTGTTGTCCAAACTAAGATACTTCTGAGACAGAAAGGGAGCATTGTTGATAATTATGCCAGAACAAAGACATAAACTGGGATTGTCCCAGACAAAAATTGATGTGTGGTCACCCAACTTATTGTACATCATATTAGAACATTTGGAGTACTAGTAAACATTTGCTTAGGAAGAAAATAATATGGGGTGTTTCCAAAAAAATGTGTGCAGAACATGTTGAGGGGCTGGGTGGAATAGTAGTTGTGAAATGTCTGTTTTAAATGTGTACTTAGAAACAGTGGACTCTGCATCCCCAGCCTCATTTCAAATTTAAAAAGAAACTACATAAAAACCAAAGGGAATTACCATCTCTATATAAATTTAAATGTCTATGGATGATGTTAAATTCTTTAATGAGGACTTTAATTGTATAATATAAATCCTTGGGATTAAAGGTTTCTAAGGATGGCTGATATCCTATTAACTTTTTAATAATGTTATAATACCCCAGGAGGAAATTAGTTCTCTCCCTAAAGAGCATTAGAACAGTCTGCCTATTTTGCCTACATTTTTATCATGGTGACTTTTGATTCTAAGAGTCTTTTAGGGTTGTTTCAGGAAAATGTTTTATTGTAAGTCCCATTCATTTATGGGCATAAGATCATTTAAGTGCAGATTTCCTTGTTGCCGGAGCTATCCCTCTTATAATCCTAGCAAATGTTTCCAACTTTATAAAATGATAATGAGAGTTTAATGGCTTTCTTCACCCTCCAGGAAAAATGGTTTCTAGCACATTAGAGGTATAGGACTTTGCTTTCTCTGGAAAGACAAAAAACAAAATCGACCCCAGTTCTCAAACTTTAATTCACCAGTGGTTAACTGGTGATTATTCTTAGCATGTTTCCATCTGTTTTCAAGGATCCCCAAACTCACTGATTAAAAACCAGCAAGTGGAAGGAAAGAGCAGAGAATCATGGCCTGAAGCATGAAGAAAGTAGGACACTGTAGTTCAAAAGAAAATTAACAGTCTTTCAAATAATGAAACAGCATGAAGAGACTTGTGCTATTAGCAAGACCTAGAACACTGGATTAAACCAAGGTAGACGAAGGAAGGCCACCAGGGTGGCGAGAGGCAGGAACGTGGGAAGAGTTAGAGGGTGCTGGGGCAGAGTAAAAGTTACAGGGAAAACTCAGCCTGCCTTGGATTAGCAGCTGGAACATTGCAGGCACTCCACAAACTGGTCACTATTGAGTGAGTAGCTATTGAATCAATGAACGGCTCATGGTAATCAGATCCTCCCTCAGTGTTTTGCTAATGTTAACACATTGATTAGGAAATGCTGTTTGAATACAGAGATAAAATGATAGCTTAGAACAGTTATTCTGACTTTCTGAAGATCCTGAAACAGAGAAGATAAAATGTGCATACCCCTTTTTTTTTCCCTTGAGCAAATTATTGAGATTCAGTGTCTTTGCAATTTTAGAAATGATATTTGCTATCTCTTCCTCACCTGTTTGTTTGAGGATCAAATGAGATAGTTATAAGAACATGTTATGAAAGCTTATTGGATTTTGACTCTGAGGGAATATCAATGATTTCCTTTAAAAAGCCTTTTCTCATCCAGCAAGTGATCAAATCTGCACACATGGGAGATACAAGGTAGAGCTGTGTGGTTTCCCCATGTGTATGTGCTATTAATGGAGCAGCATGAATCAGTGGTTCTGAACTTTCCAGCATGCATTAGATTCACCTGGACAGCTTTTACAGCATACCTGTGTCTGTGGCTTGCTCCAAGACATTCTGATTTAATTAGTCTGAATAGGGCCCAGGAACTGGTATGTTTCTAAAGCTCCCTAGATAATTCTGTATGTAGGTAGAGTTGAGAGCTACTGTTTCAGACCAAAGTTGGGGGTGGAGAGAAAGGAGAAGGAAATAGAACCGATCGTTTTTTCCTAAATTAATTCCCCAAATATTTACTGACTGTTATGTGCTAGACATTGTTCTAGGCACTGAGCACATACTGATGATTAACAAAAACAGAATCCCACCTTCCTTTTGAGTTTATATTCTAGTTGGGAAAGGGAGACAATAAATACATATTTCATTGATTTTAAGACACCTCTATTTCCTATAATTTAAAATCTCTAAAATTATTATGCAGTTCACAGTGAATATGATGATCAAGCATTGTAATGTGTAGTTATTAGATCATTTTTTCCTTAGTGGTAAGTAGAATAACGGCACCTCTTATCATTTTTGAGATCTTAGTTTCAATGGAATATACTTATATAATAAAATTTTAGATAGAGTCAAGGAGATGAACCTCTCTATAACCACAAAACATCATCATATAATCCAAAAGTTGAAAATCTTAATTAACATAAATAAATTATCTTAATTATTAACTAAGCAATCATTAATAAATTATTAACCTAAATAAACACTGTGATCCCTTCAACACTATAATGTTGGATCAGCACTATAATGCTTTCATAAATCTTACATAGCTTACTGAACAAATATCGTGAACCTTTTCCATGTATGTGATCAGTTTGGGGACACGATTATCCATGAGTTTCTTGTGTTCTCCACATCTTGAGAAGTGAGGCACTGACTACCTTTTGTTTGAACTATTTTTCAAAGGATGTTTTTATAGTAAACAGCCTTGGAAGATAGAGGTAGTGTTTTTTTCCAAAGCAAAGGGCAGGCATGCTTCCTGTCTAGTGTAATCAAGATAATGTTTCCCTCTAAAACAAGGAACAATTCTCTTATTTTTCACTGTAAAATATTCAAGTTCCCTAAGCTTAGGGAGGAAGTAAAACCCTTTAGGGTCTTGTCCTCAACAACATAGTTCTGGGGCATGTTGGGGTGTCCCCTCAGAAATAAAGAACAAATTGTTGTACCTCCCACCGTTTAGAAAGAATCACAGTGCCTGGTAGGCCATTTCACATCTAGAGGCGTCTATTCCAGGGTAGGAAATGGTTCTAACTTTGCTACCAAGTGACGTAAAGGCTGGGAGCATTGAGACTGGCAGAAGAAACAATTAAGAAAGGAATGGAAAGAAGGGAAAGGAGGGAAAAGAGGGAGGAAAGCAGAGGAGAGGGGAGGAGGAAGAAGAGAAAGACCCAGAGAAGGAGATGATCTTGGATTTAGACCTTCCTCACAATATATTGCTTTCTCAAGGTATCTAAGCACTCTCCTCTTCACCATGGCTTTGCCAAAGCTATCCTTTTACAAATTAAAACAGGCAAGGTCAGTGTGATATTGGACACATGATGACATTTCCGAAGAGTTGAGCTGCTTGGCCCTCAGGCATAAGTAGTATGGCCAATTTAAGTATGGTTGAGAGTGGGAAAGAAGAGTTAGAGAAGTTTTATTAAGTAGATTTTTTTGAGATATATCACAGAATATTTTCTCACAATATTATTCTTATTATAAAAATTTAAAATAGTTTAAATGCCAAGGAAAGGAGAATGACTAAGCAGATTGCTTTGACCTACCATGTAGTAATTAACAATAGTGTTTAAGAAAAATGTTCATGTTATAATAAATCTCTCTCTTATATACATATACCTATATATCACACCATGTATACAGAAGGTACATAATAAGTCATTATCAGCAGTAGCAACATGAACATATTCATAACAGTAAAAAGAAAGATATCGACATTTATTTATCCTACAAATAGTTTATTGGGAGCACTAATTGTCAATATATCCATGAAAGCAGAGATTTTTCTTTTTCATTTCCATATTCCCAAAACCTAGAATAGTGCTAGGAGCTCAATAAGTATTTATTAAATGATTTTTTGAAAATTTATGATGGTATATGACATAGTTTCAATTGTTCACATTCGCCTTAAAATAGTGTGTCATGGGACTCCTGGGTGGCATAGCCAATTAAGCAGTGGACTCTTGAAATTGGCTCAGGCCCTGATCTCAGGGTTGTGGGACAGAGTCCTGTGTCTCCTGCACAGTGGGCAGGGAGCCTGCTTAAGATTTTCTCTCTTTTTCCATCTGCCTCTCCCTCCCTGCTCTTTCTCTTGATTGTTCTCTCTCTACAAAAAAATAAAAAGCCAAAAAACTTTGCTTTTTTTAATGCATGCATATATACATGTATCTATACATACGCACACACACACATACACATATATACATATATATATATATACACACACCACCTTTTCTTTATTCATCAGTAGATGGACATTTGGGTTCTTGTCATAGTTTGGCTATTATTATAAATAATGCTGCTATAAATATTGGTGTGCATGCACCCCTTTGAATCAGTATTTTTTTTATTAATTTTTTTTTATTTTTTATAAACATATAATGTATTTTTATCCCCAGGGGTACAGGTCTGTGAATCGCCAGGTTTACACACTTCATAGCACACACCATAGCACATACCCTCCCCAATGTCCATAACCCCAAGCCCCTCTCCAACCCCCTCCCCCCAGCAACCCTCTGTTTGTTTTGTGAGATTAAGAGTCACTTATGGTTTATCTCCCTCCCGATCCCATCTTGTTTCATTTATTCTTTTCCTACCCCCCAAACCCCCCACGTTGCATCTCCACTTTCTCATATCAGGGAGATCATATGATAGTTGTCTTTCTCCGATTGACTTATTTCGCTAA